>NW_028280879.1:5000-22500 GCF_059751285.1 Brachycentrus maculatus | reverse complement strand
ACTTGAAAACCCTGCTAAAAATACTTAAAAACAGCGTTGTATTTCAAATTCCGCTATATTCATGGAACTTGGCTTCTGACCCATATCAGCCAATCAGAGAGCGGGGATAGGTAAAAATTAAGATGACGTCACTATCGGTTTGTGTGTCGTGTTGTTTTTTTAATACTGAAAATAATTCTTAAGAAATGGGAATATTCTCTATTTCATAATATTTTATCGAAAGTCTTCTAAACATAAATGTTACCCGGAGAATTTAGTATTTTTTGGAAAATCGACTTACATGGATCTGGCCGATTTTGAAAGTAGGCGACACATTTATATGTCTTCTAATTATGATTTGTCGCCATACTTTAGAGTGGTACATATTTATGTTTTTCATTTTAATACAACCTACTAATTAACAATGTCGACGCGTCACCGCAGGGGTAGGCAGAGAGAATAAAACGCCAAATCATTCTGTCTTTACAAACAATGATTATTCCGATTATTCCAACTCCTGTATTTTAAATACTTGATCACGCCAAATTTCCCTCAATCTTCCTCTGCTTCTATTATCAACCACATTGAACTCATTATTTTTTTACTACTTTACTATCATTCTTTGCCTCTTCCACATTCAGGTATCTCCTCAAACATACCCGCTGATTATCTGGACTCCTGCCCCGACTGCTTTAAAAAAATTGATCATATATTTTTTTCACAAAATCTAGGTTTGTATCAATCAATGAATTAATTTACAATTAAAAAAAACTTTTTTGAGGACAAATCCAGACTTGTGAATAATGATTTGGACACACTTAATATTGTGATGTATAAACTTATAAAGAAAACAATTTCTTGTGGCATTTAATAATTTTCGGGTGAATGAATACATTCATGGATATATATTTTTTTTAAAGAAATATTTGGGTTTTTATTATTTACACAAATATTTCAATTTCACACTATTTCTGTGGGCCTAAGCAGCTTATTATTATAAATAGGTATCAAATTGTGGTAGAGTGGGTTCGAACCGCGAAACTCTGACTTAAGAGTCCGCGACACTAACCACGGGACCAGAACCCGACGCAAATCCGGCACATTTCGAAGTCTGCAATAATATAATTGTACAAAATAAAAATAAATGTGCATTATGAAAAATACATAAAAGATTTAAAAATACCATTGTGCCTTTGTTATATTTTAACATCCTTGCTTTCAAAGTATTTCGAGATATTCAATTACCGTCGTTTTTATGTTATGTCTCCCATCTGATCCCGCGAGTTACAAAACTCATTAACAAACGGTAAATATTTCATGAAAATGTGTTTTATCATCTTTAATGGAAGCCTAACACTTGCACAAAATAAAAAGAAAAACGTCTCACTCGTTTCTTTAGCGCTTATTTAAACGTAATATTATTTAGATACTTAGGTACTGAAAATTAACAAAAAATTGTTTTTCAAATTTAGATAAGCAAACAAAGAACATGAGTTTATTCTTGATGTATGTTTAAAATGACATATTATTCATAAATCTAAATTCTTGTTCTTACAAATAATGATAAAAAATTTCAACATTTTAAAATTTCATGTAATTTGATAAGGCGAAACATTTTTATTATTTAATATTAATTTCTTGCAGACGATCGAAATAAGTTCTTCTTACAACTTAATGTCCTGTGCATAATATTTTTTGAACGTTTTATCCAGATAAATTAATTATAAACAGTGCTTCAATGGTAAGTTTACAAACCCGTTTAATTTTTGTGATTTTATTATAAATGTTTTTTATTAAATATCACAATTTAATTTATTTAATATATATTTCTACTTTAAACGTATTTCAATTTAATTACGCTGTACCCCTCCAAAAAATTAAGCTCCTGTATTTGGAAAGAGGTTTACACTTATCGTTTATTGTTTGTACTTATAAATGACACTAAAGTTTTTTGTTCCTTTTTTCCCCAATTAACATGTATAAATAGCATAAACGTAATAAATTAATGTAAAACGTAAACTCAAGAGCTTCGTTATGTTATGTTTTAGGAAGAAAGGTGTACTTGTAAGCAATGTCAGCGACCGATGGATACACAATGCCACAGTAACTACCACATCCCGTGCATTCAAGGAAGTATACATTATACCAAAAGTGATTTTGTAAGGCGAAATGGTTTGGATTGTAACGCCATTAAGAAACAATCGCTTCAGGAAAACAAAGTCGATATATCCAAAATTAAACAAAACGAGACTACTAAATCAGTTTGTGGTCAAGACGGTGAAACTTTCTCTCCCGCTTATTCAGTAAATGCAGACAAAGAAAAATGTATTTCTTTTCAAACTCAAAAAAATGTTGCAAAAGCTCCTTGCATAGAAGGATCTGGGCAAAAGCTTTGCGTAAGTTCGTGTAATAACCTTCCCAGCTGCAAATATCATACTCCTTGTCATCCGTTGCAACATATTCCTCCCACAAATCCTGTTATAGCTTGTTCTAGTTGTTACGTAATTGATCAGCAAACTATTGTTCAATCACCAAACATTGATGCCAAACATAAATTGTGCAAAAGCCAGCAAAGTGAATGGTTCCCTTGTTCATGTGGGAGAGTAGGATAAAGTTATAACATACACAAATAGTAATAACATATTTGATTATCATATTCTATCTCAAAGCAATATGATGTACTGAGTAACAGAATTGTTTCATTAATTGATTTGGCAGTCACTTTGTGGGAATATCAATCCGTTGTTAATTGTTAATCTTACTTTGCAAATTCCACTATTTATTAAATTGTATCGTGTTTTAATGCATTTCACATTATTTGCAATTACGGTAAC
Organism: Brachycentrus maculatus; assembly: GCF_059751285.1. NCBI lineage: Eukaryota > Metazoa > Arthropoda > Insecta > Trichoptera > Brachycentridae > Brachycentrus > Brachycentrus maculatus. The sequence continues at coordinate 19,687 of NW_028280879.1, read as the reverse complement.
TAAATAACGAAAATAAATAAAAGTATGAACCAAGTAAAAGCAAAAAAAAATAATGAATAGATATTTAGAAAAAGGGACTGCCAAATCAAATAAATTAACCACTGAAAGAATCATGTAATTATTAAATATTAAAAAAGGGTTGTTACGTACAAAAAAACTTTAAATAAAAAAAAATAAAAAAAATAATTATAATAATTAATTAAAGATTCAATTAAAATTAAAACTCAATAAAAACGTCATTTCTCAAAAACTGTGGTCTTCTGTGTATAATTTTTTTTGTGTTTTAGTAAAGGAAATTCCTAACAAGTTTTCTTGTAAGAAAACAACGCATAAATGCGTAAAAGATCATATTTTTATCCATGTTATACTCTTATAATCAGATCTCTTATAAATAGATTAACAAAACCTTAACCGTACTTTATGAAGTTGCGGATGGGGAGTTTTATTTGAGCAATAAAGTTGGTATTTCTGGTCGGGAACATTATTCAAAATTACTGCAAAGAGGAGACAATTTTTCTCAATTAGTGCTACTGTTTAATTTGCCACGTTAACCGACACAGTTCATTATTTTACTACAGAAAATATTTTTTTGACAGTGCATTTACTTAAAAAATAAATCAATAATTTTTCATTGAAAATTTCCAGTTGGCATGAAATATTTTCAGAAATTTCACACCCAAATGATGCAAATATGCCACAACAAATTGACGTTGTGTCAACTTTCTTATCGATTATATAAAGGCTAGGTAAATAAACCAACCCATTTGACTCGTAGATATGAAAGTATAATTTATTTATTTGGATATATATAGGTGTTGAAATTTATTGAGTTTATTTGACTTTTTTATAAGTATATTAAAAAAAAACACAAAGTAGGTATAGTAGTATAAGTAGGTATAGTAGTATAGTAGGTAGGAATAAAAGATGAACTATGATTTATAGGGCACACGGGGTTGCGTACCCAAACTCGCAAAACTTGTATGATATACCTACATATCACTTCATACGAGTGCCAAAATGGTCGTCAATAATTCAAATGCAAAATTAATCATTGTTGATTGATTAGTAATCGTCAAATTAAAATAAAATAATTGAAAAATAAATATTTCTCGCATTAGTGGAAGACTCACTTTAACTGAAATCAATAGTACAGTAAAGCATAGGAAATTGCGATGATATGGGTACATAGGACGTAGAGAACCTGTAAACACATTGTAAACGCCATAGATCTTCCTCGAAAGACATCTAAAGGAAGTCCAAACAATTCGTGGCTGCTACAGAAATAAAAAATGATTCGAAAGCATGGCCTAGGCTACGTTGTTTATGATTGAAGGACCTACAACCTGAAAACGAAGAGAGCTGACCCCAACAGTCTTCGAAGACGATAAGTTGCGATGTAACCAGAAAAAGTAAGAATTGATTACTTATAATCAAAAACAAACAAGATGTTTTATGAAAAAAATTACTTTTCTTGTTAAGAAAACCAAAAAGGAATCTTCAAATATTCAAAATAAAACCTTGTATTTGTACAATTTTTAATGATTACAAAAAAGTTATTACAAAAAACAGTCTCACCATTTATTATTAAAGAGAACTTACAATGATTAATAACGGCTTATGGCAGTTAATCTAGATAATTATGTAAACCGTAGTACGTTAATTTGAAAACCGCGAAATTGCGAGAGTTTCACGTTTTAAATTTGGGATACGTTTCATAGTAGGCGTTTAGATTGTTTCGCTCTGCGGTGAAAGGTGTGTGGAGTAATGATGATTTATTTTACAACCACATACAGCGAAGTAACCATTCACATTTACCTACACATGACGACTTCGTTACAAACATTTTAAGGGTATACGAATATCACGAAAATTGCGCATGCAGTATTGTGCACATGATTGAGGTAAATTTTCAGTTTAAAAGAGTTAAGAAAGACTTACCATAGTGTGAATGACAGTGAGAAAAAGCATTTGAAAAGAAATTCAACAGTCAAAATATGAATATGAATACAAAATATTCTATTTACTTAATATTTGCACTGTCGTTGATTAGTAGGTACCTGATTTTGTAATGCTGAGTAATGAGAATTGATATTTAATAATTGGACGAGAATTGAAGATGACATTTTGTCACATGAGAGAGAAGAAAGATATAACGCAGAGCAAAGAAGAAGGAAAATATCGAATTATGGACATACATATATATCTCATGTTTTCTTATCACAGTCCAATATTTTCACTTTTACCGATTAAAGCAACAACCAATATCATTTTAAAAACTGTACAAAAATAATATTTTTAATCAATTTTTGTATTTTAAATTTCTTTTGGGACACTGCCTGTCTCTTATATATTAAAATGATAATTAACAACAAAAAAAGTTCAATTATAATTTTATAAAAATTATTTTGTTGAATGCACCCCAGCATGGAAAAAAGAGGAAAAATTATTGTTATTTGTTATTTTTAATCATGTTTATGAAATAAAGTACTTCAGTAATGAATAAATATTTGCTCTTGCATTGGGTTGAGATTCATTTTTATTTGAAAAGAACTTCATTATTTTGTAAGGATGATTGCAGTTTACAATACAGTACGAGTTGTGATTGCTATCCCGCAAAACAAAATCCTGCATATATAATTTTATTGTGGATCCCGCGCGGATTTTGATATTTGTATGCATAAAGAAATATATATACTCCTTAATTAAAATACATCTTACTAGGTCTTTTGGTCTCCGCTTGGGAGAATTTTACGAAAAGAGGCTAAATATTTAATTTAATGCCATTATAAGGCAACCCTTTAAAAGTAGATACAGAGATTAATATTGTTTTATATTTAATCACTAATACAAAACTTTCTTAACACTATGTTAACGTATAGTGATAAAACGCAAACAAAAGTGTCTGTTTTTTGATGAAATTTTCTATTTAATTTTAATAATTCGAAATATGTATTTTATAATCTTTTTACTCGTCAGGATATATTTTTATTAAATTAAGTTATTTTAAAATTTTTGATTTTTTTAAATCCCTCATTTATAGAACTTTACTACAAAAAATATTTTATTTTATTTTATTAATGTAGTTTAAAGCCTAATAATAAAACACTTTTTTTTCGATAACATTTTAAAAACTAAGCAATATTTAATAATTTACAAATGACAGTCAAACAACAAGTTTATGACAAGTCAAGTCAAGTTTATGACAGTCAAACAACTTTATGTTAAAACAGTCCTTACATATGCATATAAGTAAGTACAACCTTTTCATAATACAAGAAAGCTCCTCCCAGCAAAGCTCACAAATCAAAATTAACACACTTTATGGTAACGTGCATAAAGTCTTACACATACCTCTTATAGTTAAAAAAAATTGATTATCATACAAAAAAAATCGTACAACCTGCTTCTTTTATCCATAAAGTCATTAAAAAAGAAACGTAAAAAAATATAAAAGAGCTATTCATAAACGGATAATGAAAGATGGTATCATTTGGCCATGTCGTATTTGATTGCGTGCATTATTTCATATAATTTTTCAAATAAAAATAGTAAAATATTTACATAGTGTACATTATTATAATTTATTATTTGTTATTATGTGTGTAGTGAAATAAAAAAAAAATTGTTTAATAAATTTATAAAATTTAAATTTAAACTTTTGTGGGATCCAGTGGGATTATGAAATATCCCGCGTGGATCCTGCTGAGATTGAAAACTGCACTGGAGCGCAATTTTTAGTACAAGTGCAATAATTTTCTTTCTTATTAATACTCCTAGTGGTGCTCGAATTGCATGTGCTGTTAACGGATACCCGGGGGGCGAGCAGTAAGCAGTGCCAATGGCTAGAAGTAGTTCGCGGTTTTAGTCACATTTGAGTAATCTCAACGAATCCGCCGCGCTGTTAAAAGAGCGAAACAAAAAAGCCAACAAATTAAGGTCAATTTATTAAGTTTACCCCTGTTGGAGGGACGTCGAGTTATTTCGGTGGATAAACTAAATTACATTTTAAAAGTACACCACCGAGATATCCAGCAGTTATCAGCGACTTTAATCGTACAAAATAGCGTCGCTTTAAAGCTCCTTGGAATGAATTGCTCGACCGCTTTGTCGGACTGTATTTGTATTATTTAGCCCTCTTTGTTTTTAAATAGAGACAGCCTGCGACTGTACTCGCATTGTTGCAAACTTCTTACGAAAAAATACGCGTGTGAGTCTCATGCGTTGGATGCGAGAGAGTTTTTAGGTTCTAGAAACAGTTGATTTTATGCATTAATAACTATGTATTTTTTATCATATTTTTTTTTCAGGGTAAGAAAATGATCGTGTGTTAATTAACTGAAATAAAAAATCTTATCTTAATTTTTGTTTATTTTATTCATCAGTTTTCATTAATTAATACTCGAATAATGAAATTATAGGATTTTGATAGCTGAAGTACGATAAAAAAATTTATACTGCAAATATTCTAAATACAGGACAATGCTGCTAAGACTAATGTCATCTTTGTCTATGTACTAATAACCTTTGTCATTGCTATTTTTTTAATGAGTTTTTCATTCAAATAAATTATAAAAGGTCGAGTTTCATGTGAGTTGAAGTTGATGTTGAAATCATTGGTATTTTATCCAACAATGCTGCACCTCCAAAAGTAAAAATCGTAATCTAATTAATATAAAAGAGCTCAGCTAATGTAAATACAATACAATATGGAAGCGTCTACTGGTTTCTGTGCTATGTATTGACAAAGTACACGCGGCGCACGGTGGAAACGATTGTCCCAGTTTTTATTTCAACTACTGGTTGAATTCGAAGAAGAGGAAGCGTTTTAATTTTTCGTCTGATCCAGGCTAGTACTGCTCCTCCAAAAGTTTCACTTCAAAAATATTTCACGTTGATAATAGTTCTATTCATATAATATTATTACGTAATATTACTCTGCTATTTATCTCTCGGCAGTCTATATGTATAAGCATCTGTTCCCGACATACAATAGGGCTCCTGGTAGTAGGTTCTCTTATCCACTGCATCCGCCAGTCCATTTCAGGAGGTTTGTTATCATCATTTGTGGTCAGCATTTAGCTCTTCTTCCTATCCATGTGCACACTGCGGGTCCACGTCGATTTATTGATTATAAACAATTTATTGTGTCAGAAAAATTATATATCACAATATTTAGAGGGTATCCAAATTTAGGAAATTAAAATTAAATTTGAACTCACAAAAAGGAAATTATCAAAACCAACAACGATAAAGATTTTATTGATATGCGAGTATGAATATTTTTTTTTTATTTTGTATTTTTTACATTATTTAACAATGCTGGGAACAAAGTGAATGGTGCACTGAAATCAGATATAGCAAATAAAAACCTATCAGCGGAAGCTAAACTGGCAGTGCACAACGGAGTCCTGGTTCCAACTCTAATGTATGGAAGTGAAACATGGAGTTGGCAAAAGAAGGATGAAAGTAAACTGAATGCAGTCGAAATGCGATCTCTCAGAAGAATGTGCGACAAAACGATATATGATAGATGTACGAATAGTGAAATAAGGAAGGAATGCAAAGCTGAGATATGCATTGTCGATAAAAGTAAGAAAGGTGTGTTGAGATGGTTTTGGTCATGTAGAACGAATGAGTGAGGAAAGAACGGTAAAACAAATTTATGAGGCGAATGTTAGCGGGAAAAGAAGCAGAGGAAGACCGAGAAAAACATGGCACAATCAGGTATGCCAAATACTTGAAAGTGGTCAGGTTAGGAGTCGTAACAATCGGCGGGTATGTATGAGGAGATGCATGAACGTGGAAGAGGCGAAGAATGTTTGCAAGGACAGAGTGGTGTGGCGCTCTATTCTCTCTGCCTACCCCTGCGGGGAAGCGGCGTGATGGTTAGTTAGTTAGTTAGTTAACAATACTATATACAATACTGTAATATAATTGTTTACACCATTAGATTTTTTGATGAACGCCTCACTAAGCATAGCCCGTGACGAGACGTTAATTTTCTCACTTCTTTTTTCTCATTTCTTAACATTATTATTATTTATTTCAAATTTTATATAATGTTCATCCCAAAAAAGAACACTTTCCATTCCTTGCCATCGCACATCATCCTTTAGTAATTCCTTCAGAGATATATTGTGTGAACACTGAAAATAAAAATAATTAGATTCGGAAAGATTTGTAGATAGAAAATGAAACAACCATCATATTACGGGAGGCAGAGTACCGATATAGTCCTACCCTAATTATTATATCCGTATTATTTTTGAAACCCAGAAGAAAGCAATATTTATTTACAACATTTTGAGTGTGTCCAAATACTTGTTCACAAAATCTGGATTGTCTCCAATTACAGGAGTTATTTCCATATTATTTTTTGACATCTCATCAAAGATGAAGAAGAATATGGAAGTCTGGGCATTTACGGGGCCGACGACCGTCATAGGTTGGTTTAAGTGATCACTTTACACACGTGTAACATTCACCAATTCTACCCATTATTGACAACCACAATACTCAAATTCTTAAAAGTTCTATGTATATATATGAACCAATTTAGAAACCTTGTTCTTGAATCACTAGAACTTCACTAAAGACATCTATTGGTGAGATGTAAAGAAGTTCTTTACTAAGCAGAAACTCTTATATTAGTATGTGAGGTCCAAATCCTGGATTTCAATCACACACATGAGAAACGCCAGAAAATACCATTTTCATTTTTATTACTTAAGCTTATAATTTGACCAGACAATTTATTTACAACATTTTGAGTTTGTCCAAATACTTGTTCACAAAATCTGGATTGTCTCCAATTACAGGAGTTATTTTCATATTATTTTTTGACATCTCATCAAAGATGAAGAAGAATATGGAAGTCTGGGCATTTACGGGGCTGACGACCGTCATAGGCTGGTTTAAGTGATCACTTTACACGCGTGTAACATTCACCAATTCTTCCCATTATTGACAACCACGCTACTCAAATTCTAAAAGAGCTTTACATCTCACCAATAGATGTCTTTAGTGAAGTTCTAGTGATTCAAGAACAAGGTTTCTAAATTGGTTCATATATATAGAACTTCCAAGAATTTGAGTAGTGTGGTTGTCAATAATGGGTAGAATTGGTGAATATTACACGTGTGTAAAGTGATCACTTAAACCAGCCTATGACGGTCGTCAGCCCCGTAAATGCCCAGACTTCCACATTCTTCTTCATCTTTTATGAGATGTCAAAAAATTATACAATATTTATTTGTTTCACTTTTTAATACTTTATACAATACTGTTTTATATTTTTTTATGAACGCCTTACTAAGCATAGCCCGTGACAAGAGGTTCATGTTATTATATATATAAATATATATATATATATATATATATTTGAAAAAAACATACATATTTGATTAACAAAACGTTAATGGAATGATTTGCTTACATACATAAGAATTTTTATGTGTTTATTAAAAAAATACATTCGATCTTATGTTTTAATAAACCAGTAATGTATTTGTCTCTTTTTCAAGTTTTATTATAAATATTATTCCGATCAATTTGAATAAGACATGTTTGGTTTGATCATAAAAGATTTATTCTAAGCTTCAGAGTATCTCGGGAAAAGAAATTCGAACGATCTGTTTTATTTTTCGATTTTTTATGGCTTCTTATTGACATTGATAGATGTTACAATTTTGTGAAATAGCTTTAAGTGAGTGATGATTTCATAGCATAGTACTTTAACCTTGCAATTGATATGTTGAGATCATTTGAACCTTTTTTGATTGATTTGTGGATCCATCTTAATTCAATTGAGAAAAATGTCAATTAGTATAATACGTTCGTATCAAGTTCTGGGCAGGCCATATTGTGAATTGAGACCTGGCCAGTTAAGTGATTACTTCCACAGTCCCTAAATTATAAACTTTTTTCCAAATACATGGGATTGGCGTATAACTCATGATTCCTTTCTTCAAGCGTTTTATTTTTACATTAAATTCTACATCGGTGAAAGACAATGATTTATTCGTCTAGATTATTATCCAGTGAATTTGAGAAATTATTAATTATCAATTTTCTTATCGATCAACCTATTCATGAAGTGCACGAAGAGGTTATCAACATTTGTTCGGTAATAAGTCCGGTGTATGAAAAAAAAATCTTTTACAAAGGTGACCTCAAATACGTCATTCGATGGTTTCAAGTAAACGAGAAAAATTGCACCTATTATCTTATTATTTTTATACTTATTTATCTTATAATATCGCGTTGTATTGTTGTGTTCACGTCACTCTCTTTTGCTCCACTGCTGTAGCGTCGTAATGAATAATCTTTTTTCCTTCACTCTTCGTTATATCTTTCTTTTCTCTCATGTAACGAAATGTGCCTAATAAGCGTGATGCGTCCTTGAAATTTCTCTTCTAATTCTATACTTTTATTGACTATCGAAACACCGCCTAAAAAGATTCATTTTAGAAAATCTTAACATAAATATAAAAATAACTGAATCAGAAAAGGGAATATACACTCATCTTTGGAGGTGATATTTAGGTTAGGTACGAAGTAAAGGATACTTTTAAGAAAGTGCAATCGTCATATGGATTCGTGTAGTCCATCAATACATGTGTGTTACATTAATATTTTACTATGCGATAAATATAAAAATACAAGTCGTGGAACCATGTATGGTAAACTGGTGGCGTCACGCTAAAATTCGAAACTGCGAGCAATTTCATAGTTCAAAAATCACGACACTATAATTATTACTGGTCGACTGAAACTACGCACCACTAATAATGATGCGTAAGTTACAATTAACTGCTCAATGAAGCTACATATAATTGTTAACAAAACCTTATAAATTGGTTCCATAGAACCAATGACGAAATTTTACAGAAAATCATTATTATTATTGTTATTTAGATGGGGATTGCATGTATTATTTACATTGTTTATTATGTACAACGTTAAAAGATCATTAAGTGGATTTTTTTTCTTCTAACTAAATAAATGTTTGTTTTTGAATCTGTATTGGGAACAGGAGTGATAAGCTAGAGTGGGACAATCAGGAACTTCTCAGCATTAGCTCATTATTAAGAGGAAACCACGTAGAACTCCTCAGGAGAAGGCGGACTGTTGACTGTCATCAGCAAACCTTCCATTCCACTAGAAGTGGGTTCGGCATTTTGTGTCCTAGCTTGGTTTATGTTGCCGATGTCCTTCAATTTGTTAATCATATATGATATCACCTCTCGTGACAGTTCCTAATGAACTATCACGGATAGGTCCTCATCCAGACTTCTGCAACGCGCTACCAGCTGTAGTCTTTGGTTATTGATGAAAATTATTTATTTATTAATTAATAAATGATTTTGATAAAATTAAGTAAGGTGTGTTGAGATGTTTTGGGAATATGAGCCGAATGAGTAAAAGAAAGGATAAAATAAGATTTGATAGAAAAAATATTAGGCTATGGTTGGTAAAAAGAGCAGAGGAAGACCGAGAAAAACTTGGCGTAATCAAATATTTGAAAGTGGTCAGGTCAAGTCGAGTCCTGAGAAGGAATAATTGGCGTGTATGTATGAGGAGATGCAATGAATGAACAGATGAATGTGGAAAATGCGAAGATTGTTTACTAAGACAGATTGGTGTGGCAGTCTATTCTGTCTATCTACCACTTCCGGAAAGCGGTGTGATGGTAAGTTAGTATGTTTTTATTAATTATTGATTTAAAAATAGATGAATATAAATCTGGGTGTAACAACGTGGTAAATTAAGAAATTTAGGAACAGGTAGTTGATCTATATTTGTGACGCCTATTTTCAAAATGTGCCAGATCCATGTAAGTCGATTTTACAAAAAGTGCAAAATTCTTCGGGTAACGTTTATGTTTCATAAATTTGTCTATCTTTAGAAAAAATATAATGAAACAGAGATTTTTCCCATTTTATCAGTATTTAAAAAAAAAACACGAGACGTAAACCGATATTGACGTCATCATAATTTTTTAACTTATCACCGCTCTTTCATTGGCCGATACGGGTCAGAAGGCAAGTTTCATGAATATAGCGGGATTTGAAATACATAGCTGTTTTTAAGTATGTTTAGCAGGGTTTTCAGGTACTTATATGAATACTTTTTTTACAATAAAACCTACAATTGGCATTCCGATAGAATATTTATTTTATAATCTCATAAAATTGGATCTGGCGGATTTCGAAAGTAGGTGACACATTTGGGAAATATGTTTTCTAGAAATCATAAGATTGATGAATGTGGTGGATATAAGAGCTGACACTATGAGAAGCAAAAATATTCTAAAAACGGAAATGAATGTTGTAAGGGCTGAACAATTTATGAGTAAGTACGAGTAGTTGTTGGACGTTTGAACGTAGTTGACAACAGAAGCAGAGGAAGACCAGGGAAAACTCTGCATTATCAAATAATCGGGGGGTATGATGGTCCGTCTCCGTGGTGGTTAGCGTGTTAAGCTACCATGCCCGGTCCCGGGTTCGATTCCCAGGGGGGAGGTTGAAAATATATAAAAGTGATCTTACACTTAGAAATTTAAACGTGGTTGGCAATAGAAGCACCAGGAGCAAGAAGAAGAAGCAAGAAGACCAGGGAAAACTTGGGATAAACAGGGAACGAAGTCAGCTTAAAAGTGAATAATCGACGGGTATGTATGAGGACATGCATCTATGTAAAAGACGTGAGATTATTTTCCAAAGACAAATTGGTGTGGCGTTCTATTCTCTGTACCTACCCCTACAGGGAAGTGGTATGATAGTCAGTTATTCAGTTATCCAACGTGTTTCATTCATAAATTCATCACGCTGGGCCGCCATGACTACCATATACTATGTTTTGCTCAAAATTATTGCATACGATTGAATATGGTAAGTCAGCTGCACCGCCGTTTGAACGTGTTGAACAGTACAATGTATATCGGTACGTGTTATATTGTATCTCGAAATAGATGTTTGATGTCATTTTAGGTACCAAGGTATATTATTCAAGGCAGGATTTTAAAAACTATTTTGTCCGATGTTGGATTTCTTATTTAAACATTATGAATTATTCTTTATTTATTTACAACATTTTGAGTGTCCAAATACTTGTTCACACATCTGGATTATCTCTAATTATAGGAGTAATTTTTAATATTATTTTTTAACATCTCATCAAATATGGAAGTCTGGCCATTTACGGGGCTGACGACCGTCATAGACTGGATTAAGTAATCACTTAACACACGTGTAATAAAGACAACCACTGTACTCAAACTCTTGGAATTTCTATATTTATATATATATATATATATATATATATATATATATATATATATATATATATATATATATATATATATATATATATATATATATATATATATATATATATATAAATATATACGAATCAATATACATAAAGTATTGTATGTACTGAATAGACCACAATACCAGTTAACCGATAGCGATGAAATTTACAAGAATTATTGTGTTCATATCCACGATGGTTTCTGTAAAATTGGTTATAACTTCACCAGTTTTTCACAACAGAGCCCTGTAGATACCCAGACATTGATATTGTTCTGCAACGGTGATGAGTGTCAAAATGTAAAAATAACTCCAAAGTGGAAAAATTCACCCAAAATTTTGCGAATAATATTTTTGTTTAAAATCCGAAAATGTTCGTGGAGGAACTCATGTCCCACGTATTAAACGAAGCATAGTAGATGATAATAACGCGTAGAACATGTCAGTATCTGCAGAGAGGCACATTGTCCCACGTGACTGTCACGTGAGCGAGGAACGTGTCGCGCGGTTTATAATAGATGCTTAACTGAACTTTTGTTTATCTTTCCTGAAGCTCGAGCGCCTAACTAATATAATATGAACTGGGTTAGACAACACAATTTGAAAATAAATAATTAATGTAACAATTTGAATACCTACTTTTAATTTATAATAATAATAATAAAACCATTATCCGCACCCCAATGGTGCATAGGGCACTGCTTCATATAAACGCTGTGTTATCTCGATAGTCTACACATGAAGGAAAGGTGATCAGCCCTCCGCTTCGGATACCAGTCCAGGGTAGTATTGAATAAATATTTTAGTGAAAAAATCACTTTTATTTATTTGACCCCCCCTGGGAATCGAACCCGGGGCCTCCAAAACGGTAGCCGAGCGTGCTAACCATTACACTACGGAGGCGGACAAAATATTATAAATTTAAATCGGAAAATACCTCTATCATATTTCTTTGTGTTATACTTGATATATATACTTGTTCTTTATGTATACATATATATATATATATATATATATATATATATATATATATATATATATATATATATATATATATATATATATATATATACATATATATATATATATATATATTTATATATATAAATATATATATATATATATATATATATATATATATATATATATATTTATATATATAAATATATATATATATATAAATATATATATATATATATATATATATATATATATTTATATATATATATATATATATATATATATATATATATATATATATATATATATATATATATATATATATATATATATATATATATATATATATATATATATATATATATATATATATATATATATTATATATATATATATATATATATATATATATATATATATATATATATATATATATATATATATATATATATATATATATATGTATATATATATATTTTTATATATTTTTTAAATTTATGTATATGTAAATCAGTGGCGTGCCTAGGGTTTACCAGTAAGGCAAGCCCATTATTTTTCACATTCGTGAATACATGATGTACCTATAATTTCTTCACCTCATTTCATTTCCAGTATAGTAAGCACCCAGAAAGTATTATAAATATAAACAATGTATTGTAATCATTGTAAAAATATGCTAACATGTAACTTTTGTAAGGTATGGCCATCATTTTGAAATAAAGAAAATGTTCTCTTTAATAAACTATCTTCCTCAGATATTAACCATAACCAATAAGTACCATCACCATATAATGGCATGCATAGTGTTTAATAATCATGTAAGCGCGCGATAATTTAAAAATAGTCATACATTAATTATGTATTTTTAATCATTTGGTCTAGATTTAGTTTTTATCTGGAGTTGTTAGGCAAGCCGGGCTTTTGGGCTTCTAGGGAAGTACCGCCACTGATGTAAATAAACATGCTAAGATTTGATGTTTTTTGTGCGAAAATTAGAATTTGGCTTTATTTTTTACTACGTTAAAAAGCAGTTTTCATGCAATAGAAAAAGCACACTTAAAATTTCAAAATAGGTAAACGAAGGAAAATGGGTAGCTTTTTAGAGTTATATTTTTTTATTTATTTATTTGTGATTATTACAGCTTGAACAATACAACATACAATAACAATTAATAAATCTACAGCCAATTAAAAAAATCCACCTATAATGTTATTCTTATTATAATTAGTGATGAATGAAAAATAATGTTTGCGGTTGGGGTGAGTGTGTGTGTGTGTGTGTGTGTGTGTAAGAGGGTGTGTATGTGTGTATCAGTGAATCATACATGAGTAATAAAAATATGGAAAGAAGGAAAGAGGAGGCAGGAGAGGCTTTGAGAAGAAAAAACAGAACAAAAACATTATATTTTATTATATATTATAATATCGATAACCCATAGGCAAAATAATCTATAAATGTAAGACCATTTATGGATTCGTTAGTCATTTTGTGATAAAATTTATAATTTTTAAATAAAATCGAAGCTGGAAAGGATTGCTCTTGTTTATTACGTTAGTTACCAACTGATATGGTGAGAATAATTTTCATAGAATTTCTGCAAGAGCTTATTAGCAGGTAGGGGTGGACGGAGAGCTTTTATCTGACTTGATGATCTTGCTATTCCTATTCTCGCCACTAGTGTATGCGCCCGTGGGGTAGGCTGGAATGAAAGGGACGAGCAACCCTGAAATGGTGACAATGCCGACAACGTAGTGGAAGCGAGACGTATCAGATAGCAGCGCAAAGGAAACGCCGTTCCTCCGCACTTCGTAACGTTGAAGCTAAAAGCCGACTGACATAATTGAACCTCTTTTGATGTCGTATAAAAGTGTATTTAAATAGGGAAAGTTTTATTGGGCCCTTGCCCCGAAGAAGTCTTTATGCTATTGACATCTAGACTTGGATAGGGAAAAATATGGAATTCTGGATATTCGCAGGCCTAACGACTTGTCATAAGATAGTTTAAGTGATATTGCTGCATCATTATATATATATATATATATATATATATATATATATATATATATATATATATATATATATATATACATATGTATATATATATATATATATAAATATATATATATATATATATATATATATATATATATTTATATATATAAATAATTTTTTTAAATATTTTACTTCTGAATGTCACAGAATATTGATTAAGCTAAGTAACGCGTACCGCAATTAGTTGATAGGCTGAATAAATTATATATCCCATACATTAACTAATTTTCAGTATATGCACAAATATACTAAATATTTTTATCCTAACAGTCATTGAATATTAAGGCAGTCATCAGATATTCAATATATTTAGTCGAAAGGCTAAATATATTGAATATCTCATGGATATAATAATTCTTAGC
>NW_028280878.1:870000-992936 GCF_059751285.1 Brachycentrus maculatus | reverse complement strand
GCATAGACCTAGATTTCAGTCACTTGGACGTAAGGTAAATATAAAAAAAATGCCATGCGTGCCATAGGTTCGCCATCCCTGTGTTATGATAATGAAGCCGCGAACGGAGGCCGAGGGGATGATGACGATAAAATGGCGGTCTTATCATGCATTGTGCCCCACCGAGTTACGACCCCATAAACGCCCCAATTCTTCAGTGTTTTTCGCGTTTGATCTTAATAAATTTGTCGTGAGCGTCTAGTATGAACGACGCGACACGTTAAATTTCGGGCCGAATTGCGTTGTTTAAACGCTGAATGAAACCATGAATTTTTAAACGCAATAATTTAAGCTTTTTAAAACTGGGTTAAGGGGGAACTCACAAACTGGATGATTCGGTAAGTGATCGGCTGCGCAGGAAGTCGGACGTGTATCTGCGCAAATAAAATAACAATACTTTGGAAAATTTAACCCCCGTCAGCACCCAACGTGCATAGGGCACTTAATCGTTTTGAAGCATGTTATCATGATTGTTACTTACACGAAGGCAAGTTGATCCATCTTGCGCTCAAGTACCAGAGTGAAAAGACAAAGTCTTTTTCCATAACGTTAAATATTACCAGGGTTTTAAAAAAATGAGGTTGCGGGCTAGTGTTTAAAGTTTAGTAACCCTAATCCGCACCCGATGGTGCATATGGCCTCATATAAACGCATTATTATATTGATCGTTAACAGAAGGAAAGGTAACTCCGCTTCAGGTATTAAACATCAGAGTTTAAAAAAATCCCTCATATTTTTTGACCCCCCCCCTGGGAATCTAACCCCTGACCTCTAGTACGGTAGCCAAGCGTGCTAACCATTACACTACGGATGCAGAGGCTATTGATTACTGGGCCTTAATGCCTGGCTCACTTTTGCACATGATGGTGTTTGTCTAATGTATCATTTTTTGTCATTTCAACATAGGTGAAGAAGAATATGGATGTCTAGGCATTTACGGGGCTTACGACCATCATAGGCTGGTTGAAGTGATCACTTTACACTCGTGTAACATTCACCAGTTCTACTCTACTACTCAAATTCTTGGAAGTTCTATGAAGACGTATTCTTCTTCATCTATGTTGTGATATCAAAAAATAATATGAAAAATGACTCCCATAATTGGAGGTAATCTAGATTTGTGAACAAGTACTTGGACACACTCAAAATGTTTGTCTAATATAGTAAGGGCCGTTCACGACGTGTTATATGGCTAATTTCACAGTGCGTTACGAAATCATTAATAACAATGACGCATAATATGCGCATTTTCATTAACCTCATTCAACTCGTATCGTCCAACGAATATAATAAATTGCACTGCTAATTAAAACTAGGTTAAGAAAAAAAATTATGTATTTTTTTATTTACATTAGTTGCATACATTTATTTAAAATAACAATACTTAATATTTATATATATTTTTAAATGAGACCCACCAAGGCACCTTGGATATCTTGTCGGTGGAGTTCTTTTTAAAAAACGTTTTTTCTTGTTTTAACCTAATATACACACAAAAAAGAAAGAAAAAACTATGAACTATATTACAATTCTTATAAATTTAACTCTCGATCATTTACCCATTCCTTTATTTTGCCTTTGGTCCATATTTTATTTTGATCTCTAACCTCTGTCGGCAACAAATCAAAAATGTTTGGAACGATTTGTTGAAGTGTTCGACTCCCATATTTATTTTTAATTCTTGGGACTATTAAATCTTCATCGTGGGTAAATCGTGAATCAATGGTTGTGCACTATTTCGATATTTTTAAAGTATTTATCATTTCGATCGGGCCTCTGAGTCGGTTTCTAGTTTCGAACCCACTTTACCATAACTTCATTCCTATTTTAACAACTGGTCACATGGCCGACCAAAATTTTATCAAATTGACGTAATTGTGTATTTAATAATATCACAAAGATTTTATTAAAAATATTAAAAATGTTATTTAGATTTATTCGTCACCTAACCAAAATAATTAAACGATATTTTAAAATTAGTTACTAACATAATAATTTAATTCGACACAGGAAATGACAAATAATTTATTGATCACCAAAAATCGCGTAGGTCTTATATAAAGTTATAAAACTTGACATTTTTAATGGCCGGATGAAAGTATGTACTAGCACAAATTGTCTTTTATTGAGTTGGAATGAAAAATTCAACATATATCGCTCACTCCTTTCAAGAACGTCAAAAATAAATAAAAAAACTTGATTGTTTAGGACATGGTTTTCAAAGTTTAAAAATATCATAAAATGTATATCACAAAATGTAAATATATATCAAGCCGCTTATTGATCTTTTAACTGTGCAACAGATTTTTTAAGGTAAAACCTAAAGGTTTTTTCTCCATTTGAAAAATATTAAGTATATTTAAAAAAAATAATTGAACAATACTTTTTCTTCAAAATGCAATAACACTTTGTGCCCTGTAGCGGGTAAATATTAAGTTAAAAATATGCCAATTTTGCTGGGATATAGTACATTTTCTGGGCATTCTGAAAGCATGCAAAACTAAAAAATGACGATTTTTGATTATGACGTTGTTGAAAGGAATGAGCGATATATTAATTAAGTTTAATTTAAAAGAACTCAAGAAAGAATGATTTTACTTTCGTGAGAAAAATTAAATTAGGTGTGTTGAGATGATTTGGACAGACAGAACGAATGAGTGAGGAAAGAAGTTGAAAAAAGGAGCAGAGGAATACCGAGAAAACCTTAGCATAATCGGCGGCTATGTTCGAGGAGAAGCACAAATGTAGAAGAGGTGAAGAATGTTTCCAAAGACAGAGTGATGTGGCATTCTATTATTTCTGCCTACCCCTTCTATAAGGCGGCTTTATGGTTAGTTAGTTAGTTAGAGATCAAATCAATTGAGTACGGAATATTACTTTATTGCATATTTCCTAATGTGGAGGAATTTTAATAATATTAGGTACTTAATTAAGCAAAAAATCACAAAAAACAAAGCATACATGTTAACGAGATCTCTTTTTCTCCACTTCTCAAATCGGCACTAAAATTGTTTTCAGTTTATATTGACAAAACATTTTCAACGATTTCAGACGTCAATAATTTAACCCTCAATTTTAGTGTAGACATAAATCACATCTAATGAATGTTATTTTATTTCTACATTTATATGCACAGAGAATAGGTTTCGGAGATTATTATCCAGATAAAATACTCATTTGATCGAGAATCGGAAATTTTTATCGTCCGATATTTTTATTTTATTGCATGTTTACGATGTTATTTACTGCTATAAAAAAGCAGTCATGTCATGTACATAATATCAAGGTAGGTAAATGAAAAATATATGACAACAAAGAATTTACAAACTTTTTCAATACAAAACTTTAAATTTAAAAAAAAAAGATGGTTTACCGATAATCTCGTTGTAATACATTACATAAAGGCATTTTTTTATTATTTAATCTTATTTCTAAAAATCTATTGTAATATGACAGGTTCGATGTCATTTTCTTACACCGTAGAAACAATAGTACATAATTATCAAGAAAATATTCTCAATATTATTAATATTAAAATAATTTCCTTTAAGGTTAGTTTTTAAAAAGATGTACCAACCAAAATTTAAATAAAAATGGATAGATATTACCGCGAATTGACAGCTGAATCGATTGATGACATGATTAAATTATCCTTACACTGCTTGAAGTGTCATAGAGCACTACGTTTCTATCAAGTGTCTTCAATTTATCATTTGTAATGGCAATGTTATCAGTTTAAATATAAAAAGAATAGATGTTTTCAAAATAGGTATTTAAGAAGTAAATAATTACTTTATACGTTTAATCGAATTAATTATCCATAAATTTATAAAAAGGGATAAAGTTATTTTAACGTTATACGATAAAGTTACAAACCTGTAATATGTATTTATTTATATAATTTTTTGACATCTCATCAAAGGTGAATTTGAGTAGTGTGGTCGTCAATAATGGGTAGAATTGGTGAATGTCACACGTGTGTAAAGTGATCACTCAAACCAGCCTATGACGGTCGTCGTTTGAGTGATCACTTTACACACGTGTGACATTCACCAATTCTACCCATTATTGACGACCACACTACTCAAATTCATCTTTGATGAGATGTCAAAAAAAATTATATGAAAATAACTCCTGTAATTGGAGATAATCCAGATTTTGTGAACAAGTATTTGGACACACTCAAAATGTTGTATTTATTTAAATGTCACATATTAAAAGTTGTGTTGTAGTTTGTCAAAGTTTTTTTTTGTTTGTTGTTCTTTCATACATTTGGAAAAGGGTCAATAACATATGTTAATTAGAATATGAAATAAAATTTCCACCGACAATCCACATCAAGTAACTTTGTGTATTTCTGCTTAAAATTTTTAATTGTTTGTTAAAAACTTAAAAATAAAAAAAAAGCATTTAATACATCTCACATGTATAAAAATATCTATAGAATTAGAAATCGAGTTTAATGAGAAATCAAACCCATTCTATGTAAGAAATAATGGACATACTTGTACCACGAGTATGTACTCTGCTAAAAATTGTATTTTACCCATAACACTAGTTAACACGATCTTTGGGTCTGGGTTATATTATCTGGGATATTTTGGTTTCTCCTATGTTACAAATAAAGAAAAAAATACTAATGTTAATAATATTAGTAAATAACCGCTCACCGAGATTGTTATGTCTACCGGTTTCGAGACGTACCTGTCTCTTCGTCAGGACAATCACTACCACAGCATGCAAACAATACCACCCTTCACCACCATAGCACCATTTACACACTCAAAACTACACAAAATGTCAAAACACATGCGATTTTTCTTCGACCCGAAGACCAACATGCACAAAAGGGTTCAGCAAAGACATGCGTTACGAGCCGAGGTTAAACGTGCACTTGGTAGTGATTGTCCTGACGAAGAGACGGGTACGTCTCGAAACCGGTAGACATAAAAATCTAAAATGAGAGTGAGTGGTTATATACTAATACTATTAACATTTTTGTAAAAAAAAAATAAGTAAAAATGACTAACCACACAGTAAATGCTTTAAATTTTAATAATATTGGGTACATAATTTTTTTTTTTTAGAAACTTAGACAAAACTTAAAAAACACGTTAGAAACTTTTAACGTCAAAAAAATACGATATGAGTTTTAAAACCGAAACTTTCAATCGATAAAACTTCAACATACGCATTCGAAATTTCAGTAACTGAGTCGAAGGAAAATCAAATATTCAATCAATGAAACGTCCCCGGGCAATTATAATACGTGGATCTTGGAGCCATCTGCTCTTGACATATTTTTTAATTTTGTTTCGCCTTCAAGGGACACATGTTCCCCTGCAAAAAACACAACTTACTTCTGGAATACAAAGACAAAGTTTTTTCATTAAAAACTTCATCGTTTTTAGCTTTGGGCACGTTTTTCTTACGCGCAGAAAATTGACGCGTACTAAATTAATTTCAACTTTGACGGAATGTGAAGTTTAATATATGTTTAAACTTACGCGATCAAGATTTTTCAAGGGACCTTGATGTAAGTTTACTATCAACATTATGTTTTGTTTTCAAACATAAATGAACTTTTATTATTAAATATGAAATACTTATTCAAAACCTGAATATCACTTTAAACATTTTTTTTATCGATTTATATGATGATGTACTGTTTTATTACTTCAAATTTAGAGGATGTTACTTCATTTTCTGTGGAGGAAAAGAATATAAGAAATCTATTTTTGAGCCCGCATTTTCGTTTTATGCCACGCTTATGATGAAAAAGTTTTAATGAAAAAAGAATGGATGTGGCCAGTTGCATTGTAAGAGCGTGCCTCAAGAAAGATCATTAAAAGACATTTAGGAAACTTTGGTAGAAATTCATTACTATTCCGCTTCCAGTCGAATTAATTTGAACCGGGATCGCATACCGGGCGCGGATATCTCCAGGGCAGCAGAAGAGGCAAAGGGGTAAACTTTCTTGCCAAACAATCATAATATCAAGTGAAACTTGTTGGATCGACTTTGTGTCACGATTCACCGCCCCAGCGTCACGCTCCCCTGGGAAATTTTTGTACATATCTTTGTATTGGTTTCATTCCAACTTTGATCTCTCCAACGATGACAAAATTAAGAGTTTATTTTTTCTTTTCTCATCAAAGTGACTCGTGTCCTCGCTTTATTGTTATGAACAGCCATAAAACGTATATCTACTAAAAAAGTTTTTATACCTTACATATATTTCAGCGTAACCTCAATGGACCAAGTTGTCTTGTAAAATATAAGGATGTCTATAAAAAAATGTTGTCGGTATGAAATCTCCAGGGAAAGTAGTTTTGTGCGTAGTACAAACTCTTAAACATAAAAGTCATGTATTTAATGATACAGTTATGTTTACATTTTGTACGATTTTTGTATATTTTTGATACCGATTCACATGGTCGACTTGTATAATATCAAGACTGATTTTTATGAAATTTATTGAGTTGAAAAGTTCATTCGGCTTCAAAAGTTTTCTTTATAACAAGAGTGATGAATTACTCAATCAAACCAACGGAATAAAGTTGATAATTACGTTATTCGGTGATAGCAAGAATCATTAACAAAAGTACCGAATTTAACGAAAAAATATAGTGGAAGTACCCCTAAACAATAGTTTAAAAATGGTGTAAAATTTATATTTCATATTGTAACGTATATTTTTTTGTAAACTTTGATTGAAGTTAACTTAACACATTATCATCATAGCTGAACTCATTCGAAGTATGAATAAATAACGATCAACTCAGAACTAAGTATATTTAGTAGTTATAACATGTCGCTCACTCCTTTCAAGAACGTCATAAATCAAAAAACTAGATTTTTCAGGATAACGTTTTTTAAGTTTAAAAATAGAATACAATGTATTAAAAATAAATATCAAGCCACTTATTAAACTTTTTATTGTGCGACAGATCTTTTTAAAGAAGATTTTTTCTGCATTTGAAAAATATTTAGTATATTTAAAAAAAAATAAACAATACATTTTTCTCAAAATGCAAAAACAACACTTTCTGCCCTGTAGAGGGTATATATAAAGTTAGAAATATGCCTCTTTTGCTGGAATAAAGTACATTTTCTGGGCATTCCGAAAACATGCACAACTGAAAATTGACGATTTTTGATTTATGACGTTCTTGAAAGGAGTGGGCGATGTGTTAAAGTTGTCTACTTACACTTAAGTATTATAAAAATGATTAACTATTCTAAAACATGAACTATGTACATAGTAAGACCTTATGGAATTATTGAAATAAGTTTTTTTTATTACTACCACACTAAAAATGTTGCAAATTTGTATATTTTCTTTTTCAATTATTACTCTTGAAAGATCCCATTAAAATTAAAGGAAACATTATTTCAGCCACATACTGAAGTTTTCATCTGATTTTTTTGTTGCTATTTTAGTTTATATCTCCTTCCACTTGAGTGTCCTTCCACTCGATTTTTTAAAAATAATTTATATAGGATAATTTTATATTTTTTAGGTTATGTATGAGATTTAGATTATATATATATGGATTTTTTTTGTTTCTTACTTTTTAATAACTCTTTTCATTTCAAAATCATACAACGTAAAATTTTATTTTTTCAATGCAGAAAAAAATCATTTACATAAAATGTTACCTGGATTTAGAGAAAATAACGTTGCGATTAAACGAATATCTGGCCTTAAAGATTAACATTGCTCAGTTTGGCAGAATTTAAGTCAATGAACCTCGATGAATTTATTGATTGTATGAATTTATTATTACTTGAACACTAATCGCTTGGAAGTTTACTTGTGCAATGAACGAGGGAGCGTTCACACTTAGAATGAATTAAAAACTTAAATAAAACAGGTAGCGCAAACTAATCTTCCGTACAGTTTATCCCATCTGGACTCGCAATCAAGTACTAGTCGATTGCAAGTCGGCTTGCACTATAATATGCGCAAGTAATCAGTCTCGCGAGCCGAACTTGATAGTTTATTGAATCAGCCGGCAATAAAGCCGTCGTTCACATGTTGGTTCAACGTATGAAATATTAGGCGCGTTGAAATACTATGCACGAAGTTATACGGCCCCGAGCCGGTGAGAGATTTCTTGCAGACTACAGTCCCCCAAAGTGAAAGTGCATGTATATATGCAAAAATGTATTTATTCACGTTAACACGTCTGCGCGTCACGGCTCCCGTGTCCATACAAATATTGCAGGCAGGAGTCATGCTCAATAAAGATAGAGATTCGTAGCAGGTTTTATGTGTTTTGAAAATACAAAGATTATTTATGATGTTTAAATAGCAAGTAGTATTTTATTTTGAACAAAGTTATGGGTTTTCGAAAATTCGCTCTGTATGACATTATTTTGTACGCATTGAATGAGTTAAGAGGTATGAATCCCTCCACCAATAATACCTCAGAGTTTTAAGCGTACCAAGATATAATATATCTACGTGTATTTGTTAAGATACGTATACCTACAAAGTTAAGTTTCTATTTACATCACAAAAAATGCATATTCATAAAAAATGTAAAAACCGATATATTCATGTAAATATTTCATCACGAATGAAAAATGGAGTCATCTGTTGATTTTTGATTGACCTAGAGATATTAGTTCAAAAATATTCCATCTGTATGAAACGAGAGCGTATCTTCAGAATTATGATAAGGTTTGTCCAGGTAAAAACCTTATGTGTTAAAAATTACAGGGAGTGCTTTTCGGATAGTTTTAAACAATTTCAGCTTTTAAATTATTTTGATTCATATACCTCGACTATAAACTGCAACCTTAACGATATTCATATGTGCTTCTTCTTCCTGGCTCAGGTTGTAGGTCCTTCATTCATATACAACATCACCTACGCTATGCCTTTGAATCATGTTGTATTTCTATAGAAATACTTTGGTATTCATAAATTTTTTGGTCTTCCTCTAGATATCTTGTATTTATTTATATATATATATATATATATATATTAATATAATATATATATATATATATATATATATATATATATATAATATATATATATATATATATATATATATATATATATATATATATATATATATATATATATATATATATATATATATATATATATATATATATATATATATATATAATCCTTAAAGTATTGTTGTTTCTTGAACTCCTCGTATGGTGTCAATTACGAATTAAATTAAAAATACAAATTAATCTTAGGGCTTTTTCTTTCTTTGAAATATCCATTGGTATAACTGTTCGCCCGAGGGCACCCAATTAATTTTGATTCGATATGTATGAAATTATTTTAAGGCGAGCATGCGCTGTCTCACCGCGACGTGTTCCCTTGCACTTTTCTGCATACTAATAAAAAGTAGACCTCCACAATGAATGAGACATTTGAATGCAATGCAATTAATATTTTTTACTTACATTTTCAGTTTTCATTCTCCAGACATATTTAATCAATAAAACCAAATATACAGAAATCCACAAAATGATTTTTTTTTACAAACTTAATAAAAGTCTTATAAAACAGTCAATTAAAACATTTTTTTATTAATATCTTAACATTTATCAATTGTCATTGGTTGAATTGAGTGGAAACCATATACGGTCTATAACATTCACTGTTCTACCTAAGAGAGTATAAACCGAAAAATGTTTATATTATACTTGTAATGCAAATGTGTATTATAAACATTTTTCTGGAATTTCAAAAATTTATTTTTATTTTACAATGTTGAATGATTGTTGAATATTTTTTGTTCATTTTCAAGAAAAAAGAAAAAAAAAATTTTCAAACTAAAAAAATTATTTGATATTTATAAAATAAAAGGGTTGTTTATAAAATGTACTAATATGTCGTATGTTTTGTATATTTATGACGTATATACAAATGAACAGTTAAATTTCTTAACTATAACTTTTTCATAGTTATCAGTATATTTTTATTGGGTTTAAATTCAAATGTACTGAATATATTGTTTGATATAAAATAATCACATAAAATTTTTTTGTAAAATTTTATTGAAAAATAATATAATATATTGTTATCCTCATACAATTTTCGTTTACTTATTAACATACGTACAAGTCATCACTTCTGGAAAATAATTTTTCAACTGCTTGTTGCTCGTTTGCAAACGATTTATTTTTCTCGTCGATGACCACAAGAGACCAAATAATTTTATAAATATATGAATACACAAACTTACTAGTAAACTCAGAATAGAATCTAACTGAACGAAAGAGTTAAGGATATTAACAAAAGAGACCAAAATTTCAATTTTAGTCTTTCGTTACGGTTACGGTACACAACAACACGGAATAAACTATGATAAATAATGATATTTCATTTTGCAACGATATTAATTTTCGATGTTGACTATGGTCACCTTTACGATACATAATAGACATCTTACTTATTTAATATAATACATATTTTAATATACATTTGTATAATCAAAGCAATATGCATATATGTATATATTTTTTAAAATTATTTCTTTAATTAGCTTATATTACACTAATATAAAGTATTATTTACACTATATATATATATATATATATATATATATATATATATATATATATATATATATATATATATATATATATATATATATATATAATAAAACCATGGTGCATAGGGCACTGCTTCATATAAAGCAGTGTTATCTCGATCGTTTATACATGAAGGAATGGTGATCAGCCATCCGCTTCAGGTACCAGTCCAGGGTAATATTGAATAAATATTACAGTGAAAAAATCACTAGTATTTATTTGACCCCCCCGGGGAATCGAGCCCGGGACCTCCATAACGGTAGCCGAGCGTGCTGACCATAACACTACGGAGGCAGACAAATTACATATATATATATATATATATATATATATATATATATATATATATATATATATATATATATATATATATATATATATATATATATATATATATATATATATATATATATATATATATATATATATATATATATATATATATATATATATTTATATTTATATATATATATATATATATATATATATATATATATATATATATATATATATATATATATATATATATATATATATATATATATATATATATATATATATATATATATATATATATATATATATATATATTATATATATATATATATATATATATATATATATATATATGTATATATATATATATATATATATATATATAATATATATATATTTATATATATATATATATATATATATATATAATATATATACATATATATATATATATATATATATATATATATATATATATATATATATATATATATATATATATATATATAATTATAAAATTTAATCAATTCCGCTAACTTTCATTATTACATTTCGAGTACAAATGTTCAAAGAAATTGAAGAAGAAAAGCTGTTTTTACGTGTAAAGTATATTTATAATTCTTAATGACTTTTTTTTTAATAACAAAATATTGTGTAAAGAAAATTTACGAAAAGAATATTTAAAAAAAAAAAGAAGTGGACTTAAAAATGTTAATAATACTGGTGTTTGTATTTTTGATTCTGCAAAATACTTTTCTTTGATGCTTAAGCGCAATTTCCCCAATTAACAAGATTTAAGAAAAAGATAGGCAGGTACTCTATTTAGTCAGCACTTAATATTCAGAGTTAAATTATTGTGCCTAACGTTCATTAAGAACCCTTGAAAGTATTCGTCAAAAGTTTTAATTTTGTTCTTCGATGTTTTTCTTTTACAAAAATATTGTTTGCAAAAAACTGAGTTTCTTGTAAGAAAATGTCAATTATGCTAATTTATTGTAAACAAAATAATTTGCGTAATTAGTAATCCGTGTCAAATTACAATAAAATTACATCCACTTTGATTATTTTACCAAAACTTTAAGAATACCACTCAAAGTGGAGGCCTTTTATTCTTTCTCCATACAAAATAATTCTCAAATAAAAGATTTCTTTGTACTCCACTTCTGGTTATATTGTTTTTGTCGTAAAATTCAACCTCTGTACGATTATAGTGTTAAAAAAATTGGGCATATGAAAAACATCCTTATTTCATCGTTGTCTTTTTCATATTGAAGAAACCGTTTTATTATGTATCACTCAATATTGGGTGCTTTGCCGATAAAAAAAAAAACGAATTATTATGAAATATTAAACCATAGATTGAATGGTCGCGCACATTACAAATATATAACTCATTATTATTTATAACAATAAAAAAATTCAAAATTCAAAATTTTCAAAATATAGGTCGGTATTTTGAGTATATTTTCATGCCTACAATACAGATGTGTCAGAAACGTTTAAAATTTGATTATTTTCCTTGAGCATCGTTAAAAATTTTCAAACGAAACTCATGATTCAATTACATTTATCATACGAAAATCGAACAAAAAATTAAGGGAAAACGCATAAGAAATATATCTAAAATAAAATGGAAACAATATTGGATGAACATTTTCATATATTGTATATTGACATGTTTGTTTTTGTTTTCAAGGCGTGATTACAAAATGTAACTCATGCTGTCTCGTTCGCATTGTAAGCAAACAACTTTCCGATGGACTGACGCTGAAATGTCCAGTTAAATATATGAGGGTACCTATCTACCTACCTGCCCGTGGAGTAAGTGATTTATAGAACCAACAGCGTGACTGCAGTCCTAACAAAACTGATACACACCTTGCTCGATTCCTGACTCCCTGGTATGATCAATTGATTTACAGGATTCGACGCGCATTCTTGATTTGAATAAATCCACTTATCTCTGTGACTGTGATATGCCACGGCAATGAATCCTTGACTTGTATTAAGATAATCTGGATATAAATATGAATAATTGAAATCGTTTCGAATGCGTAATCTCCATACAGCACCCGATCGAGAAATATAATACTTGCAGGGCAGTCAGTTCACGAAGATAAAGAGATTAAATCTACTGCATTATTATATCATTATTTTCATAGATTTTTGATCTCTTTCCGTTACATCTACTAGCAGTCTAAAAAAAGCTTTATTTATTTATTTATTTAATACAATAATTTATTATCGATTTGGCATATTTATAAACAAATTTCGGAATAAAGAAAAATTATAATATATTTTGAATATTTAAAGTATTGTTAACTTTGTGGTATGGTAATATAACACTCCTTATCATTCGTCGTTCACTTCGTGTAATACAATTTAAAAATAAGATTACTTGAATATCAATTTAAGGATAACATCTCTTTCATTAAATAATGAAAATTATTATTTTCGTTTTATATAAATAGAAGTCCGTAGCAATTTCACTTCAGTCTACATTTGAATTGATCCTAGAATGGTTATTCCGAAACTGGTAGTAATGAAGCAGAGTTTTGAGGTGGTATTAAACGTCATGTAGACACAGAGATTAAGATAAACATTATGTTTAAATAAATTAAGGAGCAATAACGTCTCGAAAATTAAGAATAAATATTAGGCAGTAATTTTTATATAAAGCTCATTGAAAATATTTAAAACTAATATATTTTTAAAGATAAATATTTCTTTTGAATATTGAAAGCATTAACTTTGTGGATCATATTGACATATTATTTTGAGAAATAAAAAGACTTTGTGTCATAAATCAAACCCTGAATAGGGCAACAGGTTGTTGCCGAAACTAGTTGGTTAATAAAAAAGTGAGTGGTTAAAAACACAAACTCTTTTGATTTCTTAATATAATATATAAATATTAGTGTTTTTATTATAAACACAAATATTTCATTTTCATACTATTTCTGTGAGCCTAAGCGGCTCATAAAAGAAGTATGAAATAGATATCAAATTGTGGTAGAGTGGGTTCGAACCGAGAAACTCTAACTCTCCGCGACACGAACCACGGGACCACAACCCGACACATTATTAATTTTACGGTTTGCTTTATTATGAAGATCTGTTTTAAAACTGTTTGAAATAGAGGCGATGAAGAAAATTACTTAACTTAATTGTTACCTTAGTATTATTAAAATATTCTTAAATATTGCACAGTTTTTACCTTCTCGTAGATTCTGTTCCCCGCGGAGCTTTCAAGCGGGCGATCCGGACGACGTTTGCATTTCATTAAATGCATAATGCACCCATGACATTAGTTAGGTATGCAAACAACGACATCCATGAAGACGCCTTGGCATCAGAATAAGCGATGAGCTTTGTATGGGGACTGCCTTGGAAACTGAACGAACCATGGAAGCAACTAAAATTTCAACAATCTGCATAATTTTGTCGCTTTCACTTCGAGCGGTCCTTTTATAGGGTCTTCATAGACGTTTACGTACATAACTAGCACCAAAATGAATGATTGTGTAACTTCGTAGTCCTGCGTTCCAGGATTCATATTCCCTTACTCTTACTATTGCATTCATAGTGCAGCGATAAATTAATTTTGCTTTCATGCGTAAGGATCCAAATTATTTTTTTCGCTGTAATTCACAATATTTACATTCTCAACAAATGTCTCAACAGAAGCTTTTTGAGAATAGAATAAGTGTCTCGTATATGTTTATATATATATATGTATATATATATATATATATATATATATATATATATATATATATATATATATATAAATATAATATATATATATATATATATATATATATATATATATATATATATATATATATATATATATATATATATATATATATATATATATATATATATATATATATATATATATATATATATATATATAAATATACTTATATATATATATATATATATATATATATATATATATATATATATATATATATATATATATATATATATATATATATATATATATATATATATATATATATAAATAAATAAATAAATATATATATATATATATGGATGTAAAACACCATTTATTAAAATTTTGAAATGTAGTACATTAAAAGCATTTCTTCATTCATTCATTCATCGTTCACATGTATCACTTGTGTATTTATATTCACATTAAATATAATCTAAATTTAAATTAATTATTCATTTTATGTATAAGTATATTTTTATAAGCCGCATCCGATATTGTTGATTAAAAATCATCATCTTAAAAATTGAACGTGTAATTTATACGGTGCTTATAATTTTCTTTGGTCTCTTTGAAGTAAATGCTCTGTGACTCAAATGTTGCTATTTCCTTTCACGCAAAAACGTGATATTTCCACAGGATTCTATAATGGTTCTCCTTTCATCCGCCGCCTTCTCCGTGTGGGTTCCCATAACAACGCAAACCACAAACGATGCTTTTGACCATAACGACTCTCTAATCAATTTAGCGCTCCGACTGTTCTATTTTTACCCCACTTTGCGTAAGTCTTGAAGTGCAAATTATGTGTCAGACTGTTTAGTAGAGACAATTCAATGACGTGAAAACGATGTGCTAAAATATCCTTTTTAACCACTGAACATTGAGTGTTTAAGAGGACAATGCGTATAAAAATACGCACAAAAAAACGTGAGGCAATTTTACAAATGTAGAAATTTCTTTTTATAATAAAGATTAAACTGGTTATTGAATCAATAGTTGCAGACAAAAAATATTAATATCATTGTATCAGGAAAATTACAAATATCGTTGTAATAGGTATTCAATTGAATATTAAATGGAGCTGACTTAGCGTTTGTTCCTCAAAGAGAGAATTCTGATTATATTATATCCATTTTATAATGTTTACGGGACATTAATTTAGCATTTTGCTTACAAAAAATGAGCGTTATTTAATGTCGTTCTTTCGAGTAATTTTGCATAATTGAACGTTAAAAAGGCATTTCTTATCTGAGGAATTTAAAGATATATAATTGATGTAATTTTAAAAAGTGAAAATTCTCCAAATATCTGAAAATTCCCCACTGCGAAGTTAGGTAGTAAAAAGGTGAGTTTTAAAACCGTATTTCCTTCCAACCGCCCAAAAATTCGTCCTCCAAAGTTAGATATTTATGGATTTAATTTTCTTACCTCTCCGACGTCTTTCAGGTATGAAATGAAAGAAAATTTACTGAAAACTAAGAGCGTAATATTCACGTTGGAGTAATTCTGCTTGGAGGCAATTTTTTTAATGTTATTTATGGCGCTAACACGTTTACGTAAGACATTATTATATTTTGCTTATTTAATTTATATTGTTCTTACTTTTGTAAATTACAGTAAATTACAACTCCCGAAGTAATATCAGAGATCTCGGAATGATTTACAAATTTTATTATCTTGGAACCCTCACAAAGAAAATAAATAAACAACTGAAGAGAAATTTCGTTGAGATGGTAGTAATAAATGTTATGTGTATACGTTAGGTGAACCATATTTGTAAATTATCGATTTTTGGACCAAAGATATCTAAATTTTTTTAAATATTCATCATTAAAAAATATGTAAATAAATGTTTTGAAAACATCAAAAAACGTGTTTGTGAGTATTTTTAATAATAAACAAACTTCTTCATTTAATAATTATTAGTAAAACTATTTTCTTTTCTGCTACACACTTTTACTGAAGGGGTAGGCAGAGAGAATGAACGCTTAAATTATCTATCCTGACATGCTCTTGAGACGATATTTTGTAAGAATGGCGCATTATAAAAAGTAAAATATTATTATGAGATATACATTTTAAGTATAAATAAATAAATAGAAATAAAATCATGGAATATTTTTTTTTAATTCCAAGCGAAAATATTGTATTATTTCGAGAAATAAAAATACTTTGTGTTCTGATCCACTCACATTTTTTTATTTAACCAACTAGTTTCGGCAACAACCTGTTGCCCTTTAGAGGGCAACAGGTTGTTGCCGAAACTAGTTGGTTAAATAAAAAAATGTGAGTGGATCAGAACACAAAGTATTTTTATTTCTCGAAATAATATATCAATATGATCCACAATGTTAATGCTTTCAATATTCAAAACAGAAAATATTGTGTTTTAAAAATTACAAATTTTTTTGGGTAGGGTAAGATAATTATTTTATAAGTTTAAATTTTGGATGTCAGTTTGCAAAAGAAATATTTAGCAAACAAAAAAATCAAGAATCAGATCAAATCTCGGAAAATGAGACAATTTTATTTGAAATCGTAGTTTTCAGTCGTTCGAAAACATTTAAAAAACAATCGAATAAATTACTCAAAAATAATCAAGAAAGTTTGCATAAATGAATGAAAAAATACAAACCATATTTTAAACGGGTTTTAAGAATAAGAATATGATTAAAGGGTTTTTGTCCTGCTAACTTTAGATTTAATGTTTCTTGCTAAAGATATTGCAAAATATCAAAGAAATAATAACGAAATACGTTCAGTAATAAATGTAATTTTTATTACTTGTATGAAACGATCTCATTATTATGGGTGGAATAATTTGGAGATTTCACAGTTTACTCCTACATCGTATTGTAATAATTCACGTTCAATCCAGCCATGATTTTGCATTTGAATTGCTGATTTCCTTACGAATTAATAAAAGGAAGTACTTATCAATGCGGATTTAAGTCTTTTGTTATCAGGAGCGCAGAAAGTTTCAGAGGCTGTGCACCGTTTTCTAAATCCAAACTGATGAGTTAAGATCTCTTAAGGTATCTACTTAAGTATTTTTTATCACAAGAAAATAATGAATTCCACTTAAAATATATTTTTTTATTATTCCAACTTCTAAAGAATTAAAATAAAATATTTACTTTTCTTTTTAAATAACATAATAATATTTAAAAAAAGTCCCAGCCTTATGAAGTCGGTAATGACGAAACCCCAAACACTGGTCAAATAAAATATATCGCTCACTCCTTTCAAGAACGTCATAAATCAAAAATCGTCAGTTTTTAACTGTGCATGTTTTCGGAATACCCAAAAAATGTACTATGCCCTAGCAAAAGCGGCATATTTTTAACTTGATATTTACCCGCTACATGGCAGAAAGTATTGTTTTTGCATTTTGAAGAAAATGTGTTGTTTAATTATTTTTATAAATATACTAAATATTTTTCAAATGGAGAAAAAACCCTCAGGTTTTACCTAACAAGATATGTTGCACAGTAAAAAGTTCAATAAGTGGCTTGATATTTATTTTTAATACATTGTATTATATTTTTAAACTTTAAAAACGTTCTCCTGATAAATCAAGTTTTTTGATTTATGACGTTCTTGAAAGGAGTGAGCGATATGTGCAAAAATCTTCAAAGTTGTTATTTTATTATGCAAAAAAAAAACAGATTTAAAAAAATATATTTTTCTTACAATAGGATGAACATTTCTAAATAAAATTAGATTATTTAACACATTCGAGTTAAATTTAAGAGAATATCTTATTGAAATATGAAGTATTTTCATTGAATTTCGATATTTTAAGAAAACAAAGTTTATCAATTAAGATATTTTAAGAAGAAATATATATTCTGAAATCTAATAATTTTTTTAAAATAAAAATATTTCTTTTAAAATCGACATTTTCATTGATTGATTTGGCAGTCACATTGTAGTCAAATCTATCCAAAACCATCCATCTAAGTGAAACTTTAATTAAACATATTTTAATTTACTTTAATTATTTGAAACACATTTGAACAATTTCTTTGATTTCAGAATGTAAATACGATTATCTCCTTAAAATATCTTAGCCTATAAATTTATATCTAATGTTTCGTGTTGTTTTTGTTTTTTTTTTATACTTTACTGAGCAAGTATCGAAAGTTCAGATCGGTGCAGAATATATTGGTAGATAGAAGTTACGAATTTGTCCGTTGTCCGTAAAGATTAAGGAGTCGAAGTGATGTGCATTGTTCTACAAGTAGAGATCGGAGTGTATTACTTTTGGCTAGACTAAACGAATACAGAAGGGTGCTTCAATCTAGACGTGCTCTTTGAATGTTTTACGTTGTTCTTTTGTGTACCTTCTTTCCATATGAAACCTCTTCCTACTTCCTAATACCCTGGAGACAGGAGACAGAGTACAAGATAAAAGCAATGCACGATGATATACAAGTATACCGGTAAACAACCTGAGCTGTAGTATAGGAGACAAAATGAAGCTCTGGTTTAATACTCCATGTGTAATAATATCTTCTTCTCTTTTTCTTCAAACCCTTATCCGCAACCCAATGGTGCATAGGACACTGCATCATATAAACGTAGTGTTATCTTGATCGTTGATATAGGTAAGAAAGGTGATCAGCCCACCACTTCAGGTACCAAGTCTGGGTAATATTGAATAAATATTTACAACATTTTGAGTGTGTCCAAATACTTGTTCACAAAATCTAAAAAAAAAAACAAAAAGATTATTTTCATCTCACCAATAGATGTCTCTAGTGAAGTTCTAGTGATTCAAGAATAATGTTTCAAAATTGGTTCATATATATAGAACTTTCAAGAATTCGAGTAGTGTGATTGTCAATAATGGGTAGAATTTGTGAATGTTACACGTGTGTAAAGTGATCACTTAAACCAGCCTATGATGGTCGTCAGCCCCGTAAATGCCCAGACTTCCATATTCTTCTTCATCTTTATGAGATGTCAAAAAAAATATATGAAAATAAATTTTAGCCTCTTCCACATTCATACATCTTCTCATACATACACGCCGATTATTCCGACTGGTAATAGTAGTGGTATTAATATTTAATTACATTACTACTTACTAACGTATAAATACATTCTATAAAGCTCGCCTTAAAAATACGCGTAGGCGTTAAAGCACCTTCAGAATTAGGCGAATAATTTGTGAAAAATTTACGACACAGTAATTTAAATAGCGTATTTAGAGATAAAATATATATTTTTAAATGTCATAAATATGCTAATGCTATCAAATAAATTCATTTTAACATCGGGGGAATTATAAAATTTGTATTGCCGACGAGCAGCCTCTCCGCTCTGCGATGGACCAACAGTGAACCGAAATCGGCTTGAATTTAATTAAAAACAAAACAAATTTGATCACAGTACGCAGCGGGAGTGTATTCCCGGAGTAGCTAGCGACTTGGAATACTAAACACTTAAAATAGAGACAAGTTTTCTAGGTTTTTACTTGATTCGGTTGAGTTGTTTACGCAGAAAACAACTTATTTAAATATACGAAAAGGACCCCAGACCGAGCGGACAGATTACGCAAATTTTATAAAAACAAAATAGTGTTTACATTTTTTGAAATCTCATCATAAATGAATTAGAATGTATAAGTCTGGGTATTTACGAGGCTGATGATCTGTCATAGGCAGTGGCTTGCATTCTATATAGGCACATAAGCAGTGACTACCCTAGTAGAATGGAATTTTTTTTTAAAAACTGTGATAATGATGATAATTATTAAAAATATATTTTTTCAAAAACTACAAGTTTTCTCAGTTATTTTTCCGCGATACAACACGCATTGTTAGAGTTATGACAGATGATAATTAAAAATAATAATAATAAAACCTACTGCCTACTCTGATTTTTAAAAAAACTTCATTCTACAGGTATTCACCATTCTACCCATGATTGACAACCACATAACTCATTTTTTGGAACTTCTATATATTAATGTGTTAATTTTAAATCAAACACAGATTTTTTGAGTCTACTAAGTTGTATTTTATTCACAAAAACACATTAAAAAAATTAATTGGAATAATTGTTTAACGTTGTTAGGGCGTTATCAAACAAATATGAAGATCAAATGGATTACGGTCCTTAAGTAGCCATACAATTCTAAGTGACAGTTTTAACATGTGCAGCAATATGATTTAAAATTAAGATGTAGTTCTACAAATTAAACGCCAAATAAATAAATATACTTCTAGATATATTGAAAAAACTCGTGACATAGTGCATGTGAGTTCACAACAGCCATCTTTGTTGGAATAGGGAAAGCTCTTATTATGTAAAGATTCTTTCTATTTGCATGCAAGGTCCGAATTTTGGATTAAATTGAACCCCGCCTGAAAACATCATTTAACTTTTTTATGTAGCTTATAATTTGACAACATTTTAGGTGTATCCAAATACTTGTTTACGATTCCCAAACATGATTGTCATCCATACTACTCAAT
This sequence comes from Brachycentrus maculatus, assembly GCF_059751285.1. Lineage (NCBI taxonomy): Eukaryota > Metazoa > Arthropoda > Insecta > Trichoptera > Brachycentridae > Brachycentrus > Brachycentrus maculatus. The sequence goes on along the minus strand of NW_028280878.1, from coordinate 971,822 downwards.
TTTTTGGAACTCATACATACATATATCATCAATCTCATGACCCTTCATGATTGAGTTCACAACAGCTATTTATGGTTGGATTGAGAAAGCTTTCATTTAGCAGAAACCCTTTTTTTATTTAGATGCATGCAAGAAACGAGCCCCGGATTATTTTACACACTGACAAAAATAAAAATGTAAAAAAGAGGAGTTTCATAAACCGATATGTATATCTTTTTAATATCTCACTTTTATCAATACTCTCAGTAATCCGAACGAGTCCCTAATCCGAACTACCCGCTGCACGATTTATGGATGTTCGGGTTAGCGAGCTTCCACTGTGTAGAAATCACCAAGGTCCTGGCGAACAGAAAAGCACCTGAAGAAGAATTACATAAAAAAAGCACATGATTTTTATTATTTCTCATGTTTTAATTACAACATTTTCAATAAAGTGTAGATATTCAAGTCGATTGAAATTTATTACAGACATTATTTTCAGAATATAAAATAAAATGTTTTAATAATGATTCATCTTTAGCGCATAAATTTAGGAGAAAAATCCAATATTGTGAGTATTTTTTTATGACTTGAATGTTTATAAACATTATCGCCTGCTGGGATATAGCTATTATTTTCTCTTTATGTAGTTACATCTTTACATAGAGAGTTATTAAAAATGGTTACGTAATGTTCTGTTTTATAGCTAAATGGACATATTTTTACAGTATTCACATTGTTCAGATGTTTATGGTATTTTCTTTCAAAATATACGATTAATTTATAGTGTAAATGTTTTGATTAGAAAAACATAAAGTACAAAAATTATAATCATGAGATATTAAAAATAAGGTTTTATTCACAAATTATATTTACTGCATTTATACGAAAATTAAAATTTTAAAACATTTATTTTTAAACATTGAGTTAAGAGTGATAATTTAAAAGGAATTTGTCGTTGTAACTTAATCTAGATCAATACGATGTGATTTGTTGCTTTAATTTTACCTTTTATTTTTTTATAAGAAAAAATCTGTGGGAACTAGTCGATAATCTTTTGAACCCTCAAAATAGCTAAAATTGCCAGTACTATAAATTATGAAATTAAGTCGTTTTCAGGGATGGTGAAACCCGCACCTTGCTTGGGTGCTATTGTCTTCACCGTTTACTTAACTCCATTTTCTTAAATGACAGTCAAAAATAATGGGTTGACATTTGAGTCCAATTTATTTAACGCCTTTGCCAGGGCATTTTGGTCCTTGCTTGTTCGATAAATGCGTCCCGTAGGTGTTGTTTCGCATTAAGTCTGTATTATATACAGTATAATACAGCTAAGATAAAGAAGGGCTATCAGAATGCTGGCATTTAATACGATTTCATTTATTTATGATAAGCTTTTTATCAGGGTAGCAGAATCGTGACCGGAATTTCCAGCTATTTTCCTAGCGCAGTTCAGTTTGTCTACAAGGGGTTTCTCCAACATCCCTTAAATGTATTGGAGCAGATATTAAAAAAAAAAATACTACTGAATATAACTACGATGATTGAACATCAAACGGTTTTCCCGACTGAGTTTATTCAATAAAAAAATAGGCGTTTGTTAGTAAAATTATGACAATGATTTCTTTACCTTAAAAGTGATGAATATAGTTTTCGGATTAATTATAATACTACATGAAATACAAAATGAAAAATATTACAAAGGTAATTTCAACAAGACAAACAAGGAAAATAGTACAATATTAAGGATTTAATAAAATAGTATGTCAGTTTAAAGATATCTTTTTCTAAGGGGAAGTGCTAAATGATGTAAAACCTATTCGAATAATGGAGTCTCGTATATTTAAAATATATTATTATACCTTGAAAACCTATTGCAAGTGAAAATAAGAATAATATAATAGATAAACTAAAAGGTATATACATATAATATTCTTAAACGGGCAGTAACAATAATGGTAAATTGAAATTTCACGCAGTATATTGGTTCGTAGAATATCAGAGCATATTTAGTAAATGATACTAATTCAATTTTTAAAGTCATACAAAAACACATATTAGCCTGGCTGAATTTATTCATTAATGCTTATCAAATATGGCTTACTTTGGAAGGGAAACGCTAAAAAAGTTCTAAGGGAAAAGTCTGTTCCGAAAATTTATAAAAATAAATCATTATGATATTTCATTATAACTTATATTCAACAATTCTAGTGTGTCCAAAGAGTTGTCCACAAATGTGAATTATCTGATATTAGGAGATTTTTTATTAATAATTGATTTATATATTTTTTGTTTATATTGAGATGTCAAAAAAAAAATTATAAATATATATAAAATAATAGATATATAATTATGAAGAATGACATGAGGGTAGGATTCAGGTACAGATTGGAGGTGTAACCAACAGTTTGGTGTCACCGTGTTCATTTACTGAAGTTGTTCAACGTGACCGCGTCACTCGTCACCCTTGCATTTTTATATACTTTCAAGGATCGCGAGGGGCGTCTCCTTGGTCCTTCGAGTATTCTTGAGGGCAACAGGACCTCATACAAAGGCTAGTGCGTATGTGGAGGTACGCAAGGGCTCCCTCCGTCAACCCCGAGTGGCGGAATCCACCAATAGGGGAGCGGTATCTCCCCCCACCACTGCGGCCAGACAAGGACGGGGAATGAGAGGATGGATGCGAAGGAAGAACCACAAAATGCGTGCACTTTTAGCTTATAATATATGAATATTATGAAATGTGAGTAGATGACCGCTAAGACAATGCAGGTGCACGAGTGCTATACTATTCGGGGTGGGCTACAAACATATTAAGGTGATATGAAGGTAAGGTGGAAGGAGGAGAATGGGTAGTATTTTTTTCTCACACAACCCACATATCGTAGTCATACAGGAGAACGTGACCAAGTGCATTTTTTACAAAAACGTGATCATTGACTATTTGATATCTTACTTGCTTAATATTGCCATTAAAAAAATATCAAAGGATTTTAAACTTGGAAGTATAATATATACACTTGTTAAAAATGACTAACTGCATTCATGTTTATTTTCTTGCCAAGCAAAAGTGACTTAAATGGCCCTCCTGAACATTTCACGTTTTGTTAGTTGGTCATTTTCATTCATTCTCCTGTACGACTACGATATACACACTCAATTATAAAACATTAAATTTTTGGGTAATATATTCAAAATTAAACAAGGTTAATTGGATTCAATTCTACATTGATTTAAATATGTTTTTACAATTATGTAAATTGTGACGCGTTTCGTCTTATGAAGATATTATCAAAAATATAATTAAATATATTAATAATGTCTTAATAGGACGAAACGCGTCAAAATATATATCATTGTAAATATTAGAATAAAAGTAGAATTCAACCCAATAAACCTTGTTTAATTTTGGATATATTACCCAAAAATTTAAAATGGAATTCTACCAACTGTCTGCAGTTACAATAAATAATACAACTTATTTCCCCAATAATAATTTGAAATAATACATACAAAAACAAATAAAACAATAATGTAAAAGTGAAAAAAAAATCTTATAATACAAAGTTATTTAATTAATTGTTTCGGCATTCATTTTGTGGCATGGCATGATTAAACTATATATAAAACACTTGTTTTTTACCACTTGAGTATTATATTTTATTACAACTAGTTTCGTAAGCTTCAGATGCTTCCGTCTACAGGTTTAAATTTATATGAGCTTATATTTATTTAACACCCGTAGATGGAAGCATATGTAGCTTCCCAAACTAGTCGTTATAAAATATAAAACTCAAGTGGTAAACAACAAGTGGTTTATTTATAATATATAGATATGTTTATAAATTATTTATAACAAGTATTTATTATTTTTGGATTCTTTTTAGACACCGGATTATTATACCCTAATGAAGATATATCAATACGTGTGTCGTCTTGAGACCAATAATTAATTTATTTTATTTACTGCTTTTCCTATGGGCTTTTATAATGGTTGATAAAAGCCCAAACGAAAATATTATTTTTTTGTATTCCTTTAGGAAAGCGATCTACTGACAATTTATTATAGCCATATTAACTAACTATTTAACCATAACGCCACTTCCCCGCAGGGGTAGGCAGAGAGAATCGAACGCCACACCACTCTGTCTTTGCAAACATTCTTAGCCTCTTCTACATTCATGCATCTCCTCATACATACTCGACGATTATTACGACTCCTGACCCGGCCACTTTCAAGTATTTGACATACTTGATTGTGCCAAGTTTTCCTCGGTCTTCCTCTGCTTCTTTTTCCAACTACATTCGCTTCATAAAATTGTTCCCATAGCCATATTAAAATACTATTAATTCAAATATTGAGAAATACTAAGATTTTATCAGATGATGTCGGTAACGACGAAATCCGGTCACTGCTTGAATAAAATTTATATGGTAAAAACTATAATACAAAATTATTATTTCATTATATAAAATTCAGTTCCACCAAGAAATGTCAGCACAAAACTTAAATCTAATTAAGATTGGAATTTCGAGAGAAGTAGAAAGCATTAAAGGTGCTTGATTGAAGGCCTAGAACCCAGGACGCAGAAGCGTGGGTAGAGCCCAGACATGATGCTCCGACTGGTACCTGAATCGGAGGGCTGATCACCTTTCTTTCGTATGTTAACGATCAAGATAACACTGCGTTTATATGATGCAGTGCCCGGTGCACAATTGGGGTGCGGATAAGGGTTCGAATGAATATTACAATTTGTATAATATATCTGTAAGACTATCAAAAATTAATATTCAGGAATATTCTGGTAAGAGAGATACTAATGCAATAAGGGTTGATTTACTAAAGTAGGCACTCGATACGAGGTGTGGCATAATCCGCAGTGTAAAGTGACATCCATTGTTGATAAAAATTACTCTACCACACTTTGATACCTATTTCAAATAATGATTCGCTTGGGCTCACAGAAATAGTATGAAATTGAAATATTTGTGTTAATAATAAAAACACAAAAAATTCTCTTCACAAAAAAAATAATAAATATTTCGAAATTGGATCATATGCATAGAGCTTCTAAGAATTTGAGTAGTGTGGTTGTCATTCATGGGCAGAATTGGTGCATGTTACATGTGTGTAAAGTGATCACTCAATCCAGCCTATGACGGTCGTAAGCCCCGTAAATGCCCAGACTTCCATATTTTTCTTCATCTTTGTTGAGATATCAAACAAAATTGCACAAGTCATATCTAGTTAGTTTTTAAAAAAATGGGAATTAGGTAATGTACTGATTTTATGGTTAAGTACCGAATCCAAAGAAAGTCACTATGTTGTCCCACTAAAAAAAATTCTTTCATTGCAACAATATGCGTAGGTGACAATAATCACCACTGTAAAACGAAAAAAATATAAAAAGGAGGCTTTTTCTTTGACAACTGTAGAATATATTTGTCAAACATATTTTTGTAAAAACAGTTTAAAAAAAAATTCTGATCAAAGCCTCATTATGTTCAAACCTCCCTTATGATGATAACAGGAAAATAAAATTATCCATTATAATTCGAAAAAAGTATTAAAAAAGCTGAGTGCATTTTGTAATAAACTAATTGATAACATATAAATTACTAAAAACATTAAAAACGAGAAAGAACACAAACAAAAACTTGAATTGTTAATACAAATATGTATGTATAAAATTTCATGGAACGACGTTTTCTACTCTTTAGTCTAAGCCTACATTCGGTTATGATTTGATAACATACTGTATGCGCGCATACATATGTATGTAGGTACATTTATGACATAAACAGCAGCATTCAAGAAAATATTTTTTGTCCATTTTCTTATAAATAAACGGATAAAGTTCGCTAGAGAAGGCTTAAGCTTTCAACGCAACTAGACAGAAAATGAAATTCAGTTTTTTATACGTTAAGTCGACATGATTTATACGCGATATTTTGACATCCATAAATAATAATCATCTCCGAGAACTGTCAGAGAAATCGAATATTGGAATGATCTAGAAATGAGTTCCAATTAACATAACGATACGGCGAGCGTCCGCGTCCTCCCATTACCTCCGTACATTTTATTGCCGTCATATAACATTATGATTCCTGCATTAAAATAGTATAAGACAATAAAAAGTGGACTCTGCTACCGTAACCGCGCTTCTAAATGGCTTTCGCGTTCCGTGTCTGGGCGTTTGTGAGCGCCCTGTAGCGCTAGAGCGAGACGGCGCTCGAGGGAAAAAGCGCGCAGCGGCCTGAAGCTAGTCGCGATAATATCCGGACGTCAGTCGAACGCAAGCCGCCGCAGACGGAGGGTCTACGCCGAAAGCTCCCGATCGAGTACGACCGCCAATCTACGATACGCCAGTGATTCTCCGCGATGTTACGGCATGCCTATAGCTCGTCGCGCTGAGCGTCCTTACGAAAAACTCATAATTTAATAAATAAATTAACTTAAATTTTTTTCGCGTTCAATCCGAAAGTGGTTCCTCGCTCGCTCCGATTAATGTTTTATTCATCGCTCCCGCGCGCATTTTGTTTGACCGATTTCGTTTTATATATTTTTTTTATATAAATAAATATTGTTTCGATTCTGTTTGTTTATTTGTGCTTGTTTTTTTATGGTTTTGTTTTGTTTCGGACCATAGTTGTGTTTGCGAGCAAGTGAAGTGGCGAAGGAGTAAGCAGGATATCCGCAAGTGGAAAGATTCGAAAGTTATCGATCTTTGGATGTGTCGCCTTCTCCGAGATCTGGATGTTTTAGTGTCATAGATCGGAACATTGACCATGGATCTCCGCAGGGTGATCATCCCCCTGACCCTGGCTGCGTTGGTGTTGGGGGTAGCGGGCGAGCAGGAAGTCTCATCCCCTTTGAGGGTCGCGCAATGCAGAGCCACATGTTTGCAAAAGGTAACATCTTCAATTTCACTGAAAGCTCTCCAACTGCATTCCCAGATCTGATACAAAAGCATTTAGGCTTCCTGACAGACTTTCTCTTGCACATATTTTTTATTTATTTTTGTTTTAAATTGCTAAATTTAGAAGGTAACGTGATCACAACAAAGCAATCCTTAACATAACTAAATCATTTTTTCACACTCTGACTGAAGTTATTTTCCATATTCCATTAGACAACTTTTTCGCTGCATAAGAAAAACGAATAATAATAATAAAAACAGCTTGAAAGTTTAAAAATACTAGGTATGTCATTTTATTTATTGTTTCGGCGTTCACTTTGTGGCAAGACATGATGAAATTGGAAAAGAAAAACACTTGTTTTTTACCACTTGAGTTAGACTTCAGGTCTAAATATAAACTAGAACATAATAAATAATTATCTGTTCTATATATCTGGTATATCAATTTGTATATGAATTTGTCTGAAAATTATTTAAACTATCGAAACAATCAAATTTGTTCCGAGGTGATGGAGAAATTTTTATTCGTTGCTATTTGCCTTCGTCCTGTTTTCTCCTTACAAAAAAATTTCAACGATATTTTTACGCTTTTTGCACAAAATTCATGTTTTATTAATGGAAAAAAGGGATGGCATTCTAAGTAAGAATACTGAAATGTCAAATAAACGAAGATTGACTTGAAATAAAATATAAAACAGAGTGCCTGAATTTCATGTTTTTTTGTAAACATAAGATTCAATTCCCGCCGGATTCCAAATCAGTGAAATAGCGTATTTTTTCTTCGAACTAAAATAATAATAAAAAATAATAAAATCATATAAACATACCGTCGATTATGATGAATAGTAAGGTAGGTATTTCTAATGTAATAAAACCGACTATTGACTGTAAAAGCGCTGTATTTTCGATGAAAATTTTCGCATTTGTGTAATGGAAATTTTTACTTTATTCACACCATATGCAAATAGAGAATTGGCAATATTTTGAACACCGGTGTTTGCCCGCTATATTGTGTCTATGTATCGCACAGAGGACAAACTATAGTCTGTTTACTCCGAAAACATTAATTAAAATATGAATCGCCATCCGCCGTTCGGTCCCATGGTAAATATTTGCGGACACTAAATTTTTGTGTGTATAAGCCTCCAATAACATCCATAAATCGTACAAAGCTCCGTTTTCATAGTAATAATGTATACAGCAAACTTTCTGCTGCGTCTATGACATGCTAATGAGACACACATGTTCGATATTGGCAAAACTAACTAAAAATTAATTGTTTGGGAAAATTCGACAAGTACTCCGGAACGGTTTGTTGACATTGGTGGCCGTCGGCTCATTTTTTAAGCTCCTTATCAAAATATTGCGCCTACCTTTTGGGATGGGTGTAAATTATTTAGTTTACACTGCAAAATATATTAACATAATAACAGAAGGTAAACATATTTGACCACTGTATTTTGATGACTTAAAACATGTCATAAATATTGCATGAAGTTTTTATATTATTATTTGATATTTTTGGTATGTACCAAACTGAATATTTAAAATATTAAAGGCAAACATTGATTTTTCGGGTCTTCTAAATTGTATATTTCTATTTAAAAAAAACATTTAAAAAAATATTCGTACGAATTATTTCGCCTTGTAGGGCATTATCAACCTACTGTCAACATTAAATGGAGTTTTCAATAATAATCAAATTCTACAAATTGAATGAAAAATCAATAAATAAATTAACATTATTATTTTATTAATTCCGTTTTGGTATTCCCTAATTTTAAGCAAAAATATCTAGCATTTAAAATAACTCCATTCATATTTTTAATAATTTGTGCATGACAATGGTATTCGTAAAAAAACACTATAGCAAAATATACAAGATAAAAAATCATCGCTTATTCCATAATTTGATGTAATGTTTTCTTGATCGTTAACGAATTGAACCTGACAGCAGCAAAACCTTCATTCAAGCAATATTCCTTTTATTTTTTTCTGTAGGGTGTAATTCATCAATCACATTTGTATTTATATACGTACATATTATAATTAAGTTCGTATATAGTACATAGCAAAAGATGTGCATAAAGCGCTCTAGAGACGATAATTTGCAAAAATGGCGTTACATAAAGTAGCCAAATATTTCATTAATTAATTCGGCAGTGTTAATATGAATTCATTTTTATTCAACTTTTACTCAGTAAATACCACTATTCATTAAAACCTATAGTGACACGTGTTTCGATGCATTCCGCATCATTTTCAAACAAACGGTATTTGAAAATGATGCGGAATGTATCGAACATGTGTCACAGTATATTTTAAGAAATAGTAGTTTTTACCAGTAAATTTAATTTCTGCTTATATTCATCTTTAAATACTTCCCCATTAATCAAAAACAATGAAATAAATTCTTATAGTTCACTTAGTGACATTTACCAAGTAAAGCTTAAATTAAAAACAGCCAAATATTATTACCAGAGCGATCTGAATATGTATAAGATTTCTTCCTGCTTCAAAGGCTGACTATTCAGTATGTCAAAAACTGGAACAAAAATACCTTATTATAAATATTGATGTATGGACTTGAATGTGAAATTCCTTATCTTTCAATGATACGAGTAACAAACGGCTGTGTTGTATCGTTCAACGCTTACAAAAAATAACTTCCTTTTTCCCTCATCTGGTGACAGCTGCCCTCGACGAGATGACATTAAGTCAACAAAGCAAAAAATAATACCTGCCGATTCGTAAAAACCTATTAGTCGCTGGTCCCTTTTAGCCGGACGAAACAATAATCCCCGAATTTGGCCGGATTTGATATATCGATCGCCTTATTATGTTGCCTTGTGGATAGGTGCATCCCAATCATAGGAGAAATCGCTGGCTTGTAAAAATAACGAAGCCGAAATCTCTCGCTCCGTCGGCCAATGTCGTATTGGATTTTGTCAAGAGATTGCGCAACACATATAAGGAGATGCTGTCGAAGATGTCATCCTAAAAGCATTAGGTACCCTCCTATCTTGATCTTGTAGAAGCATTTCCCTGCTTTATTTTTTATCTTATATATTTATGTGTGTATGTATATGTATTTGAATGTATAAAACAAACAAACTAAGCATCTCGCCGCTTCAGAGTTTACGCTGTTCATCATTCACGCGCAATGGTGTATAGGGCACTGAATCAGGTGACACAATTTTAACTTGATCGTTTAATACACCCTGCGCTTTAGGTACTAATCCAGTGATATTAAATAAATATTTCAGTGAAAAATGTGTTATGTTTGTTTTAAACCACCTGGTTCGTCTAGCACGGTAGCCAAACGTGCTAACCACTACACAACAAAGGCGGTCAATAAAAAATCATTTTGAAAATAAGATAATATTCTTCATAATTTTGTATACTTACGGAACACGTTTTTTAATATTACATATTTTTAACAACTAATAGGTAAGTATATTGCAAATAGTTTTCTTTATCACTAAATATGTAAATGCTCGGAGGAAAAGGTATTCGCTTTAGACGCCAGTTCAGTGCAATATACTTAAAACTTTGTATAATAGTTTGAATCACTTCATATGAAGGAAATCAAGCGCGGTAGCTAAATAAATGACCAATGTACAAGACATACGGACAAATCGAAACCCTTAAATAAAATTCCTGTAAATCAAAAAACAAATACCTATGTACACGTATAAATTTATTTCACGTACTAGTGACATTTTTCCTAAACATTCATCTACCCTCTATCCGCAGTGCTTTGAATGATACTGACTGCACTACATTTTATCTTCTTCCATCTTCTTGCGTTCTTGCCGCATTGTCCATACCTTTCATTATCTATCATCTCCTGATACCTTTTTTGACGATCTTCTAATAAATTCTTAAACATGAAACCTTCTTTCTGTAACAGATGAGATGTATCTAAGAAAATCTATTCTTGTTTGTTTACTGTGTTTATTATCTTTCTAAGAAAAACGAATATTGAATAATATGTACTAATCTTTTTCCTATATCTTTATGTGAATAGATCTCTGTGTGAATATTTGGTCACAAATAAGTGACCAAATGTGTTTTCTTGGTACAGAAAAATCTCTGTACATAGACTGGTTCATATCATTGCTCTCCTGTGATTTGTGTTAGGGCAGAAATTATTAAATTATTAGATTGACGTCATAACAAGAAATTTTAATAAAAATGTTAAACTTTTAATAATCGTTTATTTTAAAAACATTATGTTTATTTAATTATTAATACTACTAAAAAAATCGATTTTTGTTCAACTGCTGAATAAACATGTAATAATGAATATACTAAATGAGCGCGGGCACGCTTCAAATACTTTTCCTAATTGAAAATCCGCGAAAAATGTGAGTTGGGACAGTTAGTCGAGAGAGCGACGAAAACGACGCTATTTTATTTTGGTCCTAATGATATAAGGTGTTAATGATAAAACTAATGATATAAGGTGTTAATTTTTGAATTTCAAGCACTTGTATGTAGGTTTAGGCACATTTGTTGTAATAGATTTATATTATCCACTGACACTTCGTGATGGAATTGCATTTTTAATTTATTATTAGATTAAAACCAATATTTTTAGCTTTTCCACTTTTTTATTTGACCAGCGACCGGGTTTCGTCGTTACCGACATCATCAGACTGGTAAATCATCATCAGTCTGATGATGTCGGTAACGACGAAACCCGGTCGCTGGTCAAATAAAAAAGTGGAAAAGCTAAAAATATTGGTGTTAATCTAATAATAAATTACATATGTTGTACTTAAATTAATCAAAAATATGTAATTTCTGTGATTTTTTGTCTGGTAATAATATAAAAATATATTTGCTTAATATTCAACGATGTTTATACCATAAATACTTGGCTAGCAAAAATAATTGAAATAGTATATAAGGCAACATTTTCAGGTAGGTACAAGTATGTGTGTGTAGGTACTAACGTTTTTCTGAGTAATCATTATAATTCTCCACGAGCTTAAGCTATAAATAATGACGACAACCGCTACCTCAGATCTGGGTAGAAATACCAGGACCTCTTTTCGATTCTAGATTCCTGATACCACGACTCAGAACTTCGCAGGAGATGAGATTTGCCAGATAGTAAGTAGTCTCGGCCTCACGTCCTTTTTTTGCCCCGGATCTCAGGTAGCTGAAATCTTAACATTTCATCTTGATGGACCATTTTTTTGGGGGCGCAGAAGTGTCATGTTGGCTCAGAAATGTTTGAAAAACGCATGAAGTATGGTGGAGATTCTACGCGTCAGGATTCGCCGGTGTTTGCGGAATAGTTTGTAAATACCACGGCAAGGCAAAACTGGCGGATTGGTATCCTTAAGTCAATATTTAACATGTCCTCATTTGTTTGTTTAAATAAAGCAGTCATGCAGTATTATCCCGCTGTTGTTTTTATACAAATATTATGCACGATCTCATTCTTAGCGTAAAAAATGTTTACATAGAGAACTCAGATGTCGCTTGCTGGAATTTTCGTCGGATCAGATTTATTTTGAAATTTATTTTTCATTATTTGATTCGGTCCCGTATTCGCCTCTGTAGTTTAATGGTAAGCACGATTAGCTACCGTGCTAATGGTCCCAGGTTCAATTCGCAGGGTTGGGGTTAAAATAAATATTAGTGATTTTTAGCTCTAATATTTATTTAATATTACCCTGGACTGGTAATGGAGCGCAGGAGTGATAACCTTACCTTCGTGCAAGTAACGATCATGATAACACTGCGTCAATACGATGCAGTGCACTATGCACCATTGGGTTAAAAAAATGATTCGGCAGTCACTTTGTGGTAAAATATATCCGTTTGTTTTTTAAGTTTTTAAGTATATACCAATATTTCTTATAATCAATTGTGACACGTGTTTCGATGCATTCCCCATCATTTTTAAACATTTATTTATTATTTATTGTAACTGCACACAGTTGGTAGAGTTCCATATTGAATTGTTGGGTAATATATCCAAAATTAAACTAGGTTTATTTGGTTGAATTATACATTTATTTATGTATATATTAATACGTGACGCGTTTCGTCTTAGGACATTATCAAACACAATGTGTTTGATAATGTCCTAAGAAGACGAACCGGTCACGTATTAACATGTACATAAATAAATGTAGAAACCAACCAAATGAACTTTGTTTAATTTTGGATATATTACCCAACAATTCATTAATTTTTAATTTAAAGTTTTTTTTAATGAATTGTATCGCACAACCAGACCGCATCTCCTCGCCATTCTAGTCTTCCGATAAACATTTCCGCCGATGTTATCACCCGTTCCCTTCCTTCGTTTGCTCTCGCGATGCTCCCTTATCTATGATGCGACTTTCGCATTTATCTCGCGTTTATGACCGCGCAATTAACAGGTAACGCTCCACCTCGGCCGGCATGCGATTTAATAGCGTAACCAAAATAGACATGGCGTCCTCTTGTGCCAACTTTCATAACGGTTAAATGGTCCACGACCTCCCGGAGATTAAGAGGCGAAGTGCCCCGAAAATATTATCGTCATTAGAGCTTTGGTTTTACAAATTGACGAGACGCCATCGTGAATTAACGTCGGATGCTGTCGGCGCTCCTACGCGACATTTGCTGGACATAGATCTCGAAGGAAATTTATTAAATGGTCGTTATAATGAACATTATATTTTATGCATCCGCCTGATGATTGTTTCGTTCTAAAAATGATTTAATAATTAACTAACTCCGCTTCCCGCAGGGGTAGGCAGAGGGAATATAATACATTTTTAATTTAAGTTTTACTTCGTAAATACCAATATTTCTTAAAATCTACTGTGACGCGTGTTTCGATGCATTCCGCATCATTTTTAAACACTATATGTAATACCATACCACTCTGTTTTTGCAATCGTTCTTCCGCATTCGTGCATCTCCTCAAACATACTATTATTTCGACTCCTCTGCTTCTTTTTCCGGCTACATTCGTCTTATATTTTAACCGTTCTATCCTCGTTCATTCGTTCCACATGTCCAAACCATATCAACCCACCTTTCTTAATTTTGGTAATGGTTATCTCTACCTTGCAATCCCTCATTTCACAATTCGAACATCCGTCATACACAGTTTTGCCGCACATTCGTCTGAGGGATCGTAAATAAATAACTGCAAAGTCATGTACAATTCTTTGTGTACACTCCCTGAAATGCGGGTAAAAGCTCGGAAATTCGCTAGCGTATTTTCCGTCTTGAAGTTAAATTGTCACCAAGTCGGTAGCGCGAGATGCCGTCGGGAGCGAGGTATTTCACAGTCCGAACACATTCTGACGCAAAGTTGTGTACAGTAAACCCGCCTATAACGTTGAGATAGGTACTGCGTTATCGGAGGGAATTTTATATGGGGTTAAATGTCTTTTTTTTATTTTAAAGACTCATTTCAGACTTTTCCGCTGGTCAAAATGTAAAAATGCATTTAAAAATATCAACCCCTTTTTTTACGTTTCAACATAGATAAAGAAGAATATGGAAGTCTGGGCATTTACGGGGCTTACGACTGTCATAGACTGGTTTAAGTGATAAACACAATAATGTTAATTGATTACTTAAACGGTCGTAAGTTCCGTAAATGTCCGGACTTCCATATTCTTCTTCATCTACGTTGAGATATCAAAAATTATTGTGAAAAATAACTCCTGATTCGAGATAATCCAGATTTGTAAACAAGTATTTCGACAAACTTAACATTTTGCTTACGTTAATGTTAATGTTTTTAAATAGTATTTCAATTTTAAATGACTCATTTCAGCATTTCCGCTGGTCAAAATGTAAAAAAATAAAAAAAAATGTAAAAAAATAAAAAAGATAAAAACCAAAAAATCGCATGTGTTAGACATTTTGTGTAGTTTTGAGTGTGTAAATGGTGCTATGGTGGTGAAGGGTGGTATTGTTTGCATGCTGTGGTAGTGATTGTCCTGACGAAGAGACGGGTACGTCTCGAAACCGGTAGACATAAAAATCTCGGTGAGTGGTTATATACTAACATTATTTACTTTTTTGTAAAAAAAAAAAAATAATAAGTAAAAGTGACTCCATAAAAAGTTCCCTACGGTAACGGGGTACCTATCTCAACGTTATAGGGGGGTTTAGGTACTCGTATAGTGAAGCACGCAGAGCGTGTTTTCGGGCCCGTTGACAGATGGCAGCGATAAGTCGCGGCGGCCTGCACTGGGTCTGACCGAAAACGACCAATGATCCGCATATATTTGCATCCAGAATATTCCCGTTGAGTGATTCGAGACAAATGGAAGAACATTTTCTGGTGCCCGGGTTATTGTGTTGCCGTCCGAAGACGCCAGAATGCCAGGAATCTCTCGACTTGTCAGCGAAAATGACACAAACGTTCAATTCTCTCTTCCAAAGACAAAGATGTCTTATTTAGTACTGAGGAAGAATGTTTCAGACATTTTTGTATCACCAATTTAAATAATTTATTTAGTGCCATTTTCGTAAAATATTACCTCAAGGGCGCTTTACTCAAATTTAATTGGGGAAAAAGCGATTGTGGAAATGATTAAGCTAATGCATGCGTTTTTATTTTCTTTATTATGATCATCTTACTCTCATTGTTTGCGTATAACCGTTGTTGTGTAATGCACTGCCACCAGTAGTTAGAAATAGTGAGAGTGAGATGATCCTTTAAAAAAAAAACTAAAAACACATTTGTTTGATTAATCATTTGTACTACCTTATTTTCACCAATTCATTCACGCCCCTGAGGTAGTATTTTACGTTGATGGCGCTATATAAATTATCAAAATTTATTATATTTTCCATGGCATCGGTCCTGCAACAGTAAAGGCACGCTCACTTTACTTAGTGCGCTGGTTGTGAGCTAGTAAGATCACTTTACTCAGGGCAGTTGTTATAGCCGATCGAAGTCTAAGAAGCCTATAAACCAATTTATCTGGTACGCCTAAATCTCATACCCATACTTTTATGTATTTGATTCTTCACCATTCTCCAATAATATAATAAATAAATTTACCTCTTCAGAAGAAATCTGGATAATAATCGACTTTTCAAAATTATTAATGAAACTCAAACATAAAAAATCGTCGTAAAGTTTCTTGCTTTGAAAATGTTTTTTTGCTTCTATATTTTGGCACACAAGTAATTTCATTTCAGCTTTTCGTGCCAAAACTAACATATTTAGTGAAGCACTCGCGGTAAATTGCTTTTTAATATTATCAAGTATTTCTGCTTTGTCGAGATGTATGACAAAGGGTGCAGGAAATGTCTTCTAGTTTAACATAGTAATGATGTGAAATGCACTTGGGTGCATAGTGAATAGGTATATAAGTTCGTGAAAGTATGTAGCGTCGCCTATATTAAACAGCAACACGAGCCACGTGCGAGTTAGTCGACCCCACTGACATATTGGCTCAAATTAACTGCAATTTTAACCCATGTCCGCCCCGTATTGGCTCGCCGTCATAGGAAAGAGATTAATGGGGTACACAGCATCCCTTTAGCTATGAATTTATTTCACGCCTAAGGGTGGGAGGTATAAATTTGTTCTCGGATATAATATGTAATATGTAAGCTTAAGAAAGTAGTTGTGTAAATGTCCAACGCAGCTGTTACCCGCACGTTTCGTTTGAACCGAATCTTTATAATTAAATTGCCGTCGATAGTTTGGTTACATGAAATTACACGCAATATTTGGACACACTAAAAATGTTGTAAATAAATGAACTGGTCAAATTATAAGCTAAAATAATAAAAATGAATATTATATTTTCTGGCGTTTCTCAAGTATGTGATTATAATCCAGGATTCGGATCTCACATACTAATAAAAGAGTTTCTGCTCAATAATAAAGCTTCTTTTCATCTAACCAATAGATGTGTCTAGTGAAGTTTTAGTGATTCAAGAACAACGAATCGAAATTGGTTCATATAAATAGAACTTTGAGTAGTGTGGTTGTCAATAATGGGTAGAATTGGTGAATGTTACACTTGAGTAAAGCGATCACTTAAACCAGTATATGACGGTCGTCAGCTCCGTAAATGCCCAGACTTCCATATTCTTCTTAATCTTTGATGAGATATCAAAAAAAAATATGAAATTACGCGTATTGTAAGTCAATAGTACAGTATCTACTCAATGAATTAGGGCCACGCAGAATTTCGCGCAATTTCTCAATTCAAACAGGAATAACTCAGAGAAAACCTTGAATAAAACAACATTGAATTTTATTTACACATGAACACTTTATTACGCTTAAATTATGCATATATTTTCATATAAATATAGTTAGTATTTAGTATTTCCACCTTTGGCAGAAATAACTGCCTCAATTCTTTTTGGCATACTTAAAATGCACTGTTTTATCATGTTTTTTATTTCTTCGTCTTCTGACCAAATTTTTTTAATATTTTTTTTTTGACAGTCTACTGTCGGATTTGGAAATGAGTATACCTTATTTTTTAACATGCTCCATACGTTTTCTATAGGATTAAGGTCCGGAGAATTTCCAGGCCAGGGGAGCAAAGGCAGATTTTTGTTAGACAAAAATTTTATTATTGATTTAGCCCGGTGGCAAGGTGCCCCATCCTGCATGAAGGTGTATGGACCTTCTGTTGGGTCGAGTGTATGGTAGAAGGGCAATAAAATTCGTTCGAGGACCTGCTTATAGGAATTTTGGTTCATTATTCCTTCCACGAAAAACAACGGCCCAGGTAAATTGTTAATAATACATGACCATATCATTGTTGCAGGGGGGTGTTTGATAACTTTTACCACACAGGCCTCATCGTAACGTTCCATTGGTGTTCTCCTGACGAATCGACGGCTCTCTGTCACGGCTTCTAACCGGTACTCATCACTAAAGATGACCTGAAAAATAATGAAAATTTAAGTTTAATTCAAATATATAAGTTTATTTACTAAAATGATATGTTGAAAATTCAATTTAAATAAATACCTTTTTCCAATCATCTACCGAGTTATTTCGATGTAGCCTGGCCCATTTTAATCGATCCGCTTTCATTCGTGGTGTCAATTTTGGTACTTTTACAGGGCGCCTGCATTTCAGATTTACTTCGTAAAGACGTCGCCTCAGTGTTGATACCGATATATTTATACCCTCTTCTTCCAATTTTATTTTTAATGTTTTTGCTGATGCACTACGGTTTTCTAAGGCACTTTGAACGATTTTTCGATCAGTCCTCGGTGTTGTTTTTCTAATCCTACGACAGTTCTTTCGCCGATTGCTGGTGGCGGGTGACTGATTTTTTATTGATTTTGAAATTTAGTCCACTGTTTGACGAGAAACGTTTTCTTTTTTTGAAATTTCTCTAATAGATAGTATTCTTAATTTCAGTAGCACTATAACACTAGACTTTTTTTCCTCGGAAATATCTTTACTTTTTCCCATTTTGTCGTTTTCAAAAAAAACACTTGTGTTTACAAAAAAAAATTATACTTTATGAACTAAAATTAAAAATTAAGTTTTTTTCACAAGACACGATAACTATATAACTTCTCTGAACAAAACAACAACCAGAACTCAAGAAACTTCACTAATAAATAAGATAGGACTATTTTTTGAACTTTCAACTATCTGTCTACCTGTGCTAATTAGGGACCTTTCTCAGAAAAAGGGTTTGAAATTTTATAAAGGCTTAAATAATCCAGGTATATTTTACATATTATTGAAGGTAATATACATGATATTAGATGTCAATAGAAAACTTAAAGTATTTATGTAAAATAAATATAATAATCCAAAAGATTTCAGAGTATTCAAAAAAATAATGGGTGGCCCTAATTCATTGAGTAGATACTGTATTTAGCCAGTGTGTTAGTATCGTACGTACAAGATTGATAATTAAACCTGTTGTATTTTTACCAACATAACTGATCAATTTGAATCGAGCCTCAGTTCGGTTAATACCTGAGAGCGACTCACTTGTACCTGTCCGTGTTGGAGCCAAATTACCCCGGTTCTTAAATCTTTCAAAATAAGGCCGTCATTGCATAACAGGCTGGACCCTATATTCACAGTTACTCACAGAAGGAGTATATTTTATCTTCAGAGGTCCCGAACGCAAAAGCTCAGTTCATCTTGAAAGCTCTTTTTATAACATGGCCATGGACAAATCCACTTTTTGACGGGAGATAAATGAACTAATACGTCCACCTTTTATACTGAATGAAGGTTTGTGTACCTGAAGGGCGTCAAAGAAAAGGACCTGCGAAGGCGAACGAAGGGATAATGGCCAGCAATTACGTAATATGAGGATTCTACATTTTTACACGGCTTTTTGTAACACTTTTTACAATATAATTATATACGGATATCGAGAGGAACATTTGAAACACTTTGATAAATGCGACGTTTAAATTTTTGGAATAATATACGAATTAAAAAATATACCTAAATCGTACAAGCCCAAAAGCCTAACTTTCTAAATTGGTACTCACTTCAAATTTTTATGAATTAAAAATATGCTGAACATAACCCTTTGTTACTCAATGATGTTTCTATGAATACCATGAAATAATTTAATTGGGATATTTTTTTATAGGAATTTCCTTGAATCTCCGGAAGTTCAAATGAACGAAATACGACCGTTTAATGGAAGGTTCGAAATCCCTCGTGAAAAAAACTACTAAGTCCTTATTCTTACGGCCGTTACCCAACAAGTGATTCCCAGTTTAGCTTTTTGGTGCCCGAGCTTTTGATCTCGCGAAGCTCTCTCCTAAAAAGCTCTGGTCTAGGCAAAAAAATACTTGGCGTAATTTGTAACAACGTTTCCGGTCGAATTAGTCCGTAGTCGAATTACGAGGGTCAGAAGCTTAAACTTTACTTGATTCATGAAAGCTCCGAGGGCTTTTGTGACTCCGGTCAGAAATGTTTCGGACGTTTGAAAATATTAATTTTTTAATCTGAAGAGTTGGTCGGATTGTGTTAGGAAATCTTCGGTTTCTGTACATCGGTATCGCCGAATCGCTGACAAATTTGTAAAAAACAAAACAGTCACATAGTCAATACCTATACGATTCACAATTATGTCGAGTTCACAAGCCGATTGTATTTGTAGCAACAAGATACGCGTTGCGTGTATTTATGGTATTGTTTAGAGTTGTATAAATAATCATTTGACTATCACCAATATTACGCATACGCAAAACATACCAATCAATACGAGTAATTTATATTGTATTAATATTTAAGAGCGGGAATTATTTTTATGTTATCTGTTCTTCTTTTTTATAAATAGCAATAAAATAATAATTAATTTTCATTTCTTGAATGTTTTTCCTAGATACTTTGTGCAACTTTTTTTCCAATTTTCATCAGGGTTTATGTACTGATTCTAAAACATTAAATTACTCATAGTTAGGTTATAGTTAATAACCCTTCTCTTACGATACCGAAAACTTCCACGCACTCCGTACACCATATGAAAATGTGATTTAAAAAACGGGAAAAAACTCCTAAATGTTTTCCTGCTTTTATTGAGCATTGCGCAGCGAATACGTAATAAGCAATAAACCTTCTTGCTGTAAAGTACCTAATATTTTTATTTATCAATTACAATACTTGCGGTAAGTTATCCAGTATTTGCTAACAAAAATTTGAACACTTAAAATATTACAATAGTTATATCCATTCGTTTAGTTTTTCTGTAAAAATATCTAAAAAATAAATCAAAGAGACCTTTAATAATAAATTTTCCTAGACCTTTATCCTACCCTATGGTGGACACCCCATAGAATTGACGCGGTGTTAACTTGATTACTAATTATACGAAGGTAAGGTGATCAGTCCTGCGCTCCTTCTTCTTGCATCATAAAGGGGGAATATATTTATGCGCCTCTTGCAAAATTTGGACGGTGTTTTATGTTATTTAATTTTCTAAACGTTTAACGGACATGATAAATGAACGTTGTCTATATAATTTCTACATAAATTACTAAAAATATGCTAGATTTTCCAATTTATTTGATTTATATCTTTATTAAATGGCATTATTAAACTATTAATAATGTTATAGCTGTTCGTAATATCTTGTTTCGAGGGAGATAAACACATCTACCATGAAAAGGGTAAATAATTCATCCCAAGGCCTCCAAACAACACACGTTATCCTATATCGTATTATTACTATATTCCCAAATAATACAAAGCAGATACTGTACTCCGAGTTCAAGATTCACAATACAAACATAAGTACTTACATCTAAAACCTAAGAATGTACGTATTCATCATATATTATATTCACCAAACATTATGTTTAATGTACGGGCCTTGTATTATAATTATCTATGTGATAAAAGGACTTCCAATCTAGTTCATTTTGTAGATACTTAACTACATATAATACAATTATTATACTATAATCTGAGTACAAAAGATGACTTATGTCCGAGATATATTTTAACGTAAGATGTCCACATAGTTACAATTCGATTTATGTATTATTATTTCCAAATAATAAAAATCGTTTGATTTTGGTATACCTAAATGTATTTCATATCCTTTTGTCATATCTTAGTATGACAAATTACATTAAAAAAACAAACAACGAACAAGAATTCAGATTCGATATACGAGTATTTTTGTCATTCATAGATTTTTTTAGCAACAAATTTCTTTCTCTTGATTCAAAAAGCTACTTGCTCTTTGTATGTTAAAAATTGAGTTTTGACTTACTTTTATCCTTCACTTAATTTTTAAGTGAAGAATAAAAGTATGTGTTAGTATAAAAGTATAAAAATATGAAGTATAAAAGTTTAGTTAGATACCTAATAAGAATAGTAAATAAATATACTTATGTTTTCCGTGTAATTCATTTTTCTCATAAAAAAATATTATGGTAAGAAAAATGATAATGAAAGTTTAGACTAAGTACTTGTGTTAATTTGAACAAAAATCTTTAAATTTTCCACATAATTTTTTAATGAACTTACGCCAGATCTTCATTAGTTATAATATTTTTTATAACATTTTTTACGTACAAAAGGAGAATAATTTTTCTTAATTTAATTACGTCTGTATATTATATAACGCGAGGGTCAGGTGGCAATATTCTCCTAAGAAGATCATTTTTTGTAATGAATACACTTAAGGCGGGCTCGAGGGTGTAAGGTCGATTCGAGGGGAGGCCAAGTCTGACTGCTGCCCTTAAACTTCTCCAAGGGTCCCTAAGTTATCGCTCAAAAGAAATTAAGACGAGAGGACTCGGTGTAACGACACGAAAAAACGGGACTAAAACATGAAACGAAAATTACAATCAAAGATCTGGTCTGTGTGTCACTTTTTAAACCTGCCATCAAGATGACAAGACGGAATTTGTGATTTAATATTTAAAAAAAGTATTATTTTTTGACATCTCATCAAAGATGAAGAAGAATATGGAAGTCTGGGCATTTAATCCAGATTTCTTGAACAAGTATTTGGACACACTCAAAATGTTGTAAAAAAGTATATTATAGAACTAACTAACTCATGAGTAATTTTATATTACTTAGCTGAGTATCATTCTTGGAGAAAATTCAATGACTTGTTACAATATCAGGTATAAAGTAAATGAAAATATTTTTCGGTTTCTTCAGCATATTCAACTATTAACACATTCGATTAATAATATCTAGTTATTTCAATTATATCTGTAATGATTATTGTTACAATTTTTAATTCAAGTTTTACTTAGTAAATACCACTATTTCTTAAAATCTATTATGACACGTGTTTCGATGCATTCCGCTTCATTTTTAAACATACGGTGTTTTCAAGAAATAGTGGTATTTACTAGGAAAAACATATATTAAAAATGCATAAATTTTAATACAAAGTTACTGCCAAAATAATTAATGGCATTTTTATTTTATTTTGTACTATAATCTGTGATTTTCATACTCATATACTTAAAAATATATTTAAATTGATTGAGTACCTCGAGCTAATCTCAGAATACGATGTTTTGTGCATACTTTATACACATTTGTTGTTTTAGTGCTTTCATAAAAATGTAATAAGTAATTATGATAGCGAATTGCCTATTACTGTGTGTAAAGGACATACTTATCTGATCATATTTAATTATGTACAAAATTCATACTATGCTGTTCCTTTTAAGTATCTAAAAACATACTTTTCAGATAATATTTTATAATTTTTCAATATTTAGAGTTACTAATTAGTTATAATATAATATTATGTGACGAGAAAGGTTTCAGGGAACCGTGCTAAACGTTTTAACCTTAAAACTAATTGCATCTGCGTTGAAGAGAATTCATCAGTCAGTATCCGGTTGTATACTATGTAGTGTGTTAATCTTACACTGTGTATTATATTGCTGATGTTAATATATAAATTAGGAATTAGGCGTGACGTAATAATTTTATACAGGCATTTTGGCCGTATGCCGCCATACCAAGACATCAGGTTCCAGATTGATCCAGCCATTAGTATGGACCCCAGACTCCGCATGATTGATGTCTCTATGAAACAAAAGGGAAGATGAACCTTTTCACAACAAGTATCGCCCGAATTTACGGTCTATTTTTATTTTTTAATAGTCTTATTCTTTATCTTTCTAATATAAAATGACTTATTCGGTAGCAATGTGTTTTATAAACAGATATTTGTACTTTTTAAAAATAAATATTAGAAGAAGTGAAAATATTAAGACATTTCATAAAATATATTGTTTAAAGATTTTAAAAAAATATATATAACTTACACTCATTATTACCAAGTCACTTTTTTTCATGACTTAGCTTTGTGAAAAAACACTTAAAATATACATTTAAAAAAGTTATTGAATATATTAAGTATTATCTGTGCGATTTCTTAAATAAAAAAGAACAGTAAATAAATGCTCAAAAGTAAGGATGTTTAGTTTAAAAGCAAAGTCTATCTTTTTCAGGCTTGTCAGGTATAATAATAATGATAGGGAAGGTATACTTACGTGAAAAATATATCGCAAACATCCGGACCTATTTCTTTTTTTGAATTTATTTTGAAATCTTTCCTGAATTTATTTTGCAAATGTCTGGAATCAAACTCCCCACGCCAGCTAACATAGTTCCTAAGTTTTTAAATTCATCCGAAATTCAGTATAATATGAAATAAGTATAACATTATTTGCGATGGCAGAACACCCACAGTAAATTATGAATTTAATATTACCATTTAATATTTTGACCTTTTTTGATTTAACTAAAAATGTTGCAATTTATTTTGGCGCAGATTTTTGTTTTTACTCTGGAAATTTATTTGTCACTTTGGTTCCCTACTCTATCAGCTGAAGTAACCTTAGCTGACCCAAAACACTCACAGAATATTAGGGATATATTCTTTTGACCATTTTCTTCTTTTGTCTACAAATATTGCAATTTATTTTGGTCGTTGATTTTTTTGTATTATGTTTTCGCTGTGGAAGTTCATTTGTCACTTTGGTTCCCTACTCCATCAGCTGAAGTAACCTTAGCTGACCCATCTCACCGCTTCTTCAGTCCACAGTACGAGCCGGCGACTGGACAAACTGCCGCCGTCCGGCACACAATGGACCCTGGAAATTGATTTTATAATAAGCCCTCGCATTAACAAAGATGTTTCCCGCCGCATTCAATAGCGCAAGGATTTAGGAATGGAGGACGATCGCCTATGTAAAGGAGCATCGGTTGGGATCACCTTTTCATAGACAGCTTTGGGGTAGGCACTCGTGACGAGGCATTTGCTTTATTAATTTCGGATACTGTTTCCACAGTAGTCTTCGAAGATGACATTGTACAATTATCATTTTTTATAAGAACTACCTACGGTTATTCTTGAACTGTTTTCTTTAATCAGATAACGCATTGAATAAAAAACTACATAATTAAACATCTAATATATTCATTCAATATTTTCTCACTTAGTAGTTTTTGATTCCTCACATTCAATTTATTTTCTGAAAATATATGAAGAAAAAGAATTTTAGTTGTTTTTTATATGCAATAACATATCGGAGAGTCAGTTCTTGAGAGCTTAACTGTATCTGAATAGATGAGTTTTTACCATTGATTTATTACATAATTTAATAGATTAACTAGAAAAACATAAATATTATTCATAACATAAAATTGCGAACGATTCTCGCGGTAGCACCAATAGCTTTTTTTTAAAGGTAAAAGGCATGTAAGAAATTAATAAATTTATTTTTTTGTTGGTAGTTTTACGTATAATTGAATAAAGTCCGCGGATATGCAAGCTCTATTTTTTTATAAATAAATTCAATAGCTTGAATTAAAATTGCGAACACTATCGTCAATATCTCTTCCTTACCTTTTGAAATAATTTTGCAAGTATTAATGGATAACGTCCTTCCATACTTTCCTATATTTCGTTATGAATATAACGCGTTGCAAATATCAGCAAAAGATTTAAATATGAAGGCTTCAGTTTAAATTATATAAGTATAGGTATAGGCATCAAACCAATTCATTCGAAAAGTTTTATTTACCACGGTCTACTGTGAACAAAAACTATCGATAACTACCGTTTTGGGTCCAAAGGACCCTTATGTAAAGTATGGTACATTCCTTATTTGTTATTCTCGTGTACTTTATATATTGTTATCTCCATATCACATTAAAAATTTCGATAAACCCAACATTAACTTGGGTACGGGTCCATTGGACCCCCTAAGTAGACAGAGGGTCAAATGCGCATGCATTGAATGTGCAACCTGGTTTAAAACGTTGTTTTGAATTTTAATTCTCAAATTATGCCAAAAAATATTTTTAAATTACGTATTCTCAACGTATTGCGTTTAATTTATGAGAATATTTTTTCTTCTTAATCAGCTAATAATTGCTCAGGAATGCCTACCGGGCTCTTGTATTCTAATTCTGAATAGGTTTTTTTCCATATATCTTCTGACGTCAGCATTTTCTTTTGTTTGTCTTGTCTCAGGTTCCTTGTAAGATTACTTCTTCTTAGAGCCGGAACCGCGGCTTTAATCCCAACATTCAATTATTTTACCAACTTTTAATTGCGGAATTCTTTCTTTTAACTGCGCAATTTCTTCTTCAGAAGTTTTTATCTCATGATTTCTGTTCCGGACGTTATTTTAACATTCTACAGGAAAATATTTAAAGAATGACTTTTTTGATAAGAAAGGCTCGTTTTTCTTAAATCTCCCCGGGCGTTCTTTATCCTTAGATCTAATAATTTCCACATTTTCGGGTATTTTGCCCAAAATGTTCGGATACTCAGTACACGAGAAACAATTAAACTTAAAAATTAAGATTTAAATTGAAATATCAAATTAAAAAATGTTTACCAGTTTAGCCGACTTCTCGCTATTTTGAAGATTGAATTGATGTTTGTTTATATCACATATAAATATAAATATAAATAACTCCAAAATGAAGCAAATACAAATATTTTGACACACTTAAAATATGTATTGTGAATAAAAACTGGCCTAAAAAATTAGTGTAATAAAATTTAAAATGATATTCTCAGGCCTCCTATTCATGAAAGAATCTTCAGTGCATAGCCTAGGACATCTACGGTTGAAATTAAACGAACGAAGCTTTACTCGAAAAATATAATTAATCTTTTACGCGATTGTCAATCACGGGTAGAAACTATTGCAGCCAATGACGGGTCGTAAGCTCTGCAAATGCCCGGACTGCCATATTCCCACCTCAAAAGACTTTTTAATAAATGCTGAGATTTGAATACAAATTGGATAGTCTCTAAAGTCTCTAGCTTTCTATTAATTTTTATCATCAAGTTTAAGCATTTAATAAGATATGAAAAATTTTTAAATTCAATATTAATACCCGAAAAAATTAAATCTTAAAATCTTCGTTGAATAATTTCTTAACATCTTGTCATATCCCTTCTCGCTTTGTAAATAAGTAAAAATAGTTAACGTAATTGTATAAATCGGATGGGAAGAACTTTAAAAAAAACCTTGTCTGAATGATGTATGACCTTTTGAGTATGATTTAGCATTTTGTACATTTTCTTTGTTTTGTTTTTAAAGTTATTTATTACAAAGGGAGAAAATACTTCAACATTTAACGAAAGTCCTAAAAATGCAATACTTGCGCAACACAGAAGGGTTTTTTTTGTCTTTGTGCTAGTATAAATATAGAATAGGTCATGTGTATAAACGTTTGAATATTTAGATGGGAAATAAACGATCTAGCATACAGATTTCATATGTGTTTATCGGGCAGATTTTTTGATGCTCCAATAAATTTCATCGCAGGCGAAATCTCTCCGCCCAAAAGAAGCTTTTGCGAAAATACGTACGTCACCATTTTCACGGAGGATAACTGTATAAATAAAAAGGCAGAAAACGCCAGCTTTGAATTATTTCATATAAACTGAGTAATTCAAAAAAATTATTATTTGTTTACTTTTTAAATTAACACGCTGTATTTTTACCGCTTTATTTTACTGAATTACGCTTATCCATTTCAATATTTTCTGAAGGATTAAGCTTCTAATTTTTTATTTGTATATAAGTACTTAGTATTGTTTTATTTGTACCTAGTATTTGTTCGCATCCATAGTGTAATGGTCATCACGCTCGACTACCGTACTGAAGGTCCCAGGTCGATTCAGAGGGGAGGGGGTTAATTTAATAATGTAAAAGTGATTTTGACTCTAATATATTTATTGAATATTGGACTAGTACCAGCGGATGGCTGATCACCTTTCCTTCATGTGTTTATATATTGAAGTGCCCTATGCACCATTGGGTGCGGATAAGGGTTTAAAAAAATCTATATCTTTATCCGCCTCCGTAGTGTAATGGTTAGCGTGTTTAACTACCGTACTGGAGGTCCCGGGTTCGATTCTCAGGGGTGGGAGTAAAAATACACATTTTTGATTTTGCACTCAAATATTTATTGAATGTTACCCTCGGCTGGTCCCTGACGCGCAAGAGTGGTCACCTCGCCTTCATGTAAGTAACGAATATGATAACACTGCGTCAATACGATGTAGTGCCCTATGCACCATTAGGTGCGGATAAGGGTGAGAAGTATAAGAAGCATTCTAAAAATATATTTCTTTTGCAAGTGAGTTTTGTATAAAACTCAAGGAAATATTTTCATGCCATGTTCTATTTTTTTAAAATAAATTTATGAAAATAGAATATCGCATAAAAGATATTGGTTATTACCTTGATAGAAAAAAATTGTAAGCGTTCTTTAAATTAAAAAAATTACGATAATTATCTATATAAAAACAGGGTTAGTTGTACAATGTGTGTTTGTACTCCGTCTTTACTTTTATTAAAAGCTCTCCTAACCTCCGGATCGGACGTTTCGTATCTATGATCTCCACTTTGATAGAGAATATCAGCTTCTGGTATCGACATGAACGTCTTTAACAAACAAATAAAAATAATTTTGTGCTTGGGTCCTCACGTTTGATACGCTCTGTCTCATTTCTCATTCCGATTTCTTCAATTTCTGTCTCGACACAAGATAATTCGTCGATTGGCTTATGACCATAAAGGGTTTCTGTTCGAGTGCCGACGTCAGCTCTCCGGTCCGCTGCAGTGGTACACCGAGTGACGTGATGTCTCAAGTTTTACATATCACAAATGGGAAACAATCGAGACATATGGTAATGGCGGATCATTATTCCATCAACTTTCCATTATTCCGTGTACTTTATTTCAATCGAGTTGTGTAAACTTGCCATCAATGAGCTTTATTCCCCACATTAAAAGTTTAAAATAAAAGCGAATGATACTTAATAATCGTCGACGCGACTTTTGAATTTAATTAAGAATAAAAGCATTATTTTCACTATTTTTTGTCGGTGAATTGTACGTAAGTAAATACACAAAATAAAAAAAATATTGCTGTATATTAAAGAAAGCAGCTTGTACCGTTGGGAAGTACGTTACATTCGCATAAACCATGATAATAATAAATAAATAAACCACTTGATAAATATAAAATAATATCGAATTCTTAGATTATCGCTTATATTGGGATACAATAAAATTGTTTTATTGTAGATTATGATAACTTTCTTTTTATTGTATATAATGTTGGTTGCGTATTGTCAGAGGAGAAATTTTAATGACAAATTTTGTAATATATCATAACATGGAAGATAAACAGTACGAATTATTCAATTAGTTTAACAAAAGCAACATTTCATAACAGTAGATAGGTATGTGTATTATGTAGGACAATTTTAATGGAAGAAGTTTGGCATTGTTCTTCATATCACGTTTATTGTATTTTATAAATGCATGAGATTAAAATGCAATGCATGCATATTATGCGCCTGTTATAAACATACAACGAATTCTTAGTATGCGTACGCATATTTTCTGAGAATTCGTTTATAATTTCTCAAACGTGTCGTTTGGGAGATAGTTAAGAATGCGTAAACTAAGAATATTAGCGATAAATATTTCAGTAGAAGGGACGGATCAAAATCATGCCAATTGAAGCATTCAACAGACGTTAGGCAAAGCACGATGAATCAATAACTAAAAAAATAACGTGTTTAATTTATTTTGACATATTTAACGAGAATTTGTTTATAATTTTTCAAACGTATTATTTGGCAGTAAGTTAAGAATGAGGAAGCTAAGAATATTAGCGATAGTATTTCAGTAAAAGAAACGGATTAAAAAGTCATGCCAATTGAAGCTTTCAACATACGTAAGCCAAAATGCAAAGCACGATGAATCAATAACCAAAATGTTGACGTTTTTAATTTATTTTTACAAATGTTTTCCCGGCACTGTTTCAGGTATAAATAATTACCAAACATAAATAATCCTACATATTCCAGTTCCTTCTGAGGGCATGTTTCGCGCTGTCCACAAAATTAAATAATTTGACAGGAAAATATACGCGTTTCCTGTTATGGGTCTTGTTTCTTTTGAAAAATATGTTTCCACTTCCCACGCTGTCGGGATTTGAACCCGATCCCCGCCGCTCGCGATGTCACCACGGAGCACCGTCGGCTGTCGCGTGCAGACGGTCAATTACTCAATCACGACAAGGAACAGACGTAGTTGCATCATGCCAAGACACAAACACAGTTGCAACATGTCAAAGAACATGTGCAGTTGCAACACGACAGGGTGCAACTGTTGCGTCACCAAAACAATTACAGGGATCCGGATGGTGCACTTTGATTGTGGTTTAAAAATAAATATTCTGGAAAATTTGTATAGTGCTATTTTTTTTAAATACTACCCCAAAGGCGTTTCGCTGCAACATTATTCGATAAATGGTTTATTCTTGAACAAAACAATAATAAATACTGCGTCACACCAGATTGTAGGTTATGATTGATTTGGTTGTGCCAAGTCTTTTTCAAGTGCCCTCTTTTTATTCTCCCGTTCAAATTTTCCAAACATAATTTCTTAGTCATTCTCTCGTTATTTATTCGCTCCGCATGTCCATACCTCCTTTAAATATTTTCTTAATCTTTAGAATTATTTTTCAATTATTTTTTTGAATTTTCGTATTCTATATTTTGCAATGTGAAATTTGTATTGCTCAAAGCAACTAGTCAAAGAGGTTCATTTTCTGTTGTTTATTTTTTTCATTTTCATTTGTGTTTTCCCTTCCTGTTTGTTTTCATGTGACATTTAAGGTATCATTAAACACAATAATTGCCACAAATGATTTAAAAATTAGGAAATCCTTTTGTAGGTTCTCGTGTTCATCGGCTATTTGCTTTGGGCATCAAATTACACAAATTGTAGCTGTGACTGGTAAATAAATGTCAGGGTATATTTGAGCGTGTGACTAATTAATTTAATTATTTCCATAATGTCATTGTGGACATCATTACAAAGTATTTCGTTTTCGATCAGCTGGCTAATAAAGCAAAACTCCTAATTATTCCGGAAATATTGATAGTTTGGTGAACAAAATAGTCTACCTGTGAACTTCAGTTGAGCTTAGTGCTTTAAAATTAAAGAAGAAAAATCTATTTCGTTCCATAAAATTATTATTTAATATAAACCGCACTTTTTTAGTAAAGCCGATAGCGGAAAATCATCGCGCGTGATGTTTATTGCAAGCCACAAAATCAATCTGCGTTTTTAACGATTTGCCTCTGAAGCCTGTCGAGACGAATATTAGTTTCTGAATCGAGTTATTGTTAGTTTTTATGAGTACTTTATAATCGACCCTTAATTTTATTCTTAAATTATTGTCCGATCCAATTTACTTTTTACGTTTGGCCGTGGTACATTATTTATTATGTTATATCTTTGTCTGCGTTCAAAACAACGTAATATTTCCGAATAAGTTTTTGTTTTGAATCCACTCTCATTTAAATAAAGCTATACAGAAACCGGATTAAGGTACGCTTTTGTAGTGCCTACCTAAACCAAAGACTCGGTAATCTAAGCGAGTAATCAAAGTTTCACCGTATAAAATGTGGCTTTAGACTTTAGACAGATACGATCAATGTCATCTGCCGTGATTTCTGGTCTCCCGATACGTTATGTGGTCAAACAGTTAAATGTTAAACATGGATAAGATTTGTTATAATGCGTTCTTTTATGGTAAATTTCATGACGTAAAATCAATATTTAAGTTATTGTTTCGGCATTAACTTTGTGGTAAGACATGATAAAAATGGAAATGAAAACACTTGTTTTTTTTAAATAATTTTTTGTTAAAATAAACATAATTCAAGTGGTAAAAAACAAGTGTTTTCATTTACAATTTTACGTAGAATTAAAATTAATCATTGACGTAAATTAAGCAGTTGAAACAATTCCGAATTAGAAAAAAAAGGTCTAAAATTCTCTTGCATTTACGATAATGTATGTTCAAATGTATAATAGGTTGATAGGCCTCGAGGAACAGGGAGATAATAATCTAAAAACTGCTAAATTTAGCCTACTGTCACGTTATTCCGTTGAAGCGAATCGAAAAATCACCCAAGACACATGGCTATTATAAGTACGAGTACAATCGGATGAATACGTTCACCGTTATGGCTTTGAATAATTTTATTATAACAGTTTACCAATTTTCATTTTTTGTGCCCCATTTCACTCCGGCTGGCTGATCTATTTATTCTGAAACTGTAAATCGTATTATTCAACAAATAAATACGCTTTTTCATCCTCGGCCAATCGTGGTCAGTGGCTATGTAGCGTAGCTACGTACAGCGACATTTTAACACGTACTTCGAGCAAAAAAGTTATATGAATACATTCAATAAAAACTTTTACCTGATTGAAACACAACAGTTTTTTTGGAACATATTCATTAATACAATAATTGCATCGAAAACGTTCATTCATTGCCGATTGTGCCGATAGTGCTATCGAGTATGTATATCGTGTTATTGATTGTTGATTGCTTATCGAAGTAATTGAACACTAATATCTGTTTAACTGATCAATACGACAGAATTTAATTGTGTTTCTATAGGTAGATTGCTTTGAGTATAACATTGCACATTCATATGCAATTAAGTAGGAAACTACTGCATAGAACTTGATATTCGTGAACTATTATATTTTTTGATTAAATTATGTTCATATTTAGATTTTTTATCAAAGTATTTGGTTGGGAAAATGATTATTTTTTTTTAAATTTTGATTGCCAAAATATAATACTTTGCAAGATAAAAATCTTTTCCATAGTCATGTCACTCATCAGCGTTTGAAAGTGTTTACATAAAAGTGGCTGTTTTCTTTTTGTAGACTGTTTGTATTTTATTTTTCTTTGATTGAACGTGAAAAAAGCTATATCAAAGGAAACAGCTTTATTTCGCGTGAATTGATTTTCTCACAATTGTCTATTCGTTGATTATTTCAATGTTTGTGATTTGTGACTGACGACTCGTCAATTACTTTTGCGGCGTTATTTTTTTGTCCGTTGATTTACAGTAACTTTAACCGAACGGTTACGAGTTTGACTCACAAATTGTATCTCTAGATATAAAGACAATGTTTCTCAATCTTGTCGTATCCGATTTTATCTGTGTCATTTACGTTATCTCTTGGAAATCAACAAACAACCGAATTGGACGGGTGAGATTGACAAAATATCGCTACGGCGGCATTCCGATCAAATATTCCTTATCACATATTCTATCTAGAAATGTGTCATGAATCATAAAACATAACACAGAAAGCACATCACTTTCTTCTTTCAGCAGCGTGTGCTTGCGGCAGACGATCAACTGGCAAGGAATGCCAAGTCAACAATATAACTCAATCTTTATACAGTGATAATTCGGCTTTCGAATAATTCGGCCAAGGAGCGGTAAAGTCAGAACTTTTTTTCATGTAACGCGGGGGAACGGCGTTCCGGCACCTTTTTTCGGATAAATTTTATTTTTTAAATTGTCAAAATCAATTAGACGAGACCAAGCTTGTGCTTACTTAATTACAATCTGTATTTATATCATTCGTCAAAATGATAAAATATGGTATGAAATGATAAAATATGGTAATAAATATAAAAATAGATTTTTTTATAAAAAGCTTCACATGAAATGAGTTCCGGGACCTTTCTTGTTTAAAAAAACCGTTAATAGTTTTGTGAGTTTATTTTACCTTTCCTATTTTATCCGTTATATTTCGGTGCTATTTTATAGTACTCGCTACTAATCCTTATTGAATATATTGTACGAAAAAATACGTACACCATTCCCTCATAGTGGAAAGTAAATTCGTAAACCGTTTTTAAACTTTATAAAAACCTTTAAAAACAATACAAACCTTCATTGATGTTTAAACAAACCAAAATAATGGTTTAAAATCTATTGTTGCAATGTGGCTATTTAAAAATTACCAACCGAAAACACATAAAGTTATTTTACGAATATTTTGGAATCTTTGAGGCTTCAGAGTTGGAACCGCGGCTAGCGGTCACGTACGGAGCTCTCCGAAATAATAATAAAATAGACATATTACACTTGACCTGTGAATAACATTGACGCTACTATTTTAAAATTTTCATATAGATTGACTTATAAATATCTTTTTTTTAAAATTTCCATTACTCCAAATAAAAATTATAAAAATATGAAAAATATAATTTTAGTTAAAAAAAATTGGGCTGTGATTTTTTATTAAACACTTGCTAAGAATTTGCTTCTGTATTATGTTGTTTTAGTCATATCTAAAATATTATATATTTTTATTCATAAACAAAGGTATAAATAATATAATTACATACTAGCATATTGATTACAACGCTGAATTTGTATCACCAGTTATATGCCAGGATATCTGAGTTTTTACTTTTGTTCTTATTATTTTCTACTGTAATCGTAGAGAGGATGTGATGAGAATGCAGACGCAAATTGGTTTGATTTCTTGCGTCTTATGATTAAAATTGTACTAAAGCGGCATGAATGCATGATAATAAAAAAATAACATATCATTTATGATCGTTAATATAATACCAGGGCATCACAATCTAGCGAGAGGTCTCATTGGTCAAAGTAATCAGCGTTATATCTTAATTAACATTGTGAATCTAATGTACCTCTCTCCATACGACAACTCATCAGTGTGTAGGTATCTATTATTTATTTATCGTGATATTTTATAAAGATAAGTACATGTTTTTACTTTATGATTATTTTATGTTTTACTCTTTTGGGCGCTTTTATTGATGAAATTTACTTACTTTATTTAATTATTCTCTTTAGATGTAAAGCATGTGCAAGAATTACTGACGTCATTAGTCGGTAATTCCTGGTTTAAAAGACATAATTTTACTAAGACATTGTTTCTATTGTAGTTTCGGTACTTTTGTTGCAATGTATTTGAATTACATTTTAAAACATACGAGTATGTATGCTGTATTTTAAGCTAAGATAATAGTATTTTAAATGCAGAAATTCAATAAAAAAAGTAAATGTTTAATAAGTTTACCTAAGTTTATCATCTTTTTTTATATTGACGATATTTTAACTGTGAGCGATGGATTAATTAAAGGTTTTTCGGATTCCTTTAGCTTTCTTTTGAAGAACTTAATTAAGTAGGTACAAAGAACCCATATTTATCATTGTATTTTTTATATTAAGTTTATTTGAACTGTGATTTTTGGATTCATTGAGGGATATTTTGAATCCCTTTAGCTTTCTTTGAAAGTAATCAAGTAGGCACAAGGAATAAGTTGCTTACACTTCGTATTTCATACAATATAAAACGCAAGGCACTCTCAGTCCGCTGCACTTAACAGTACAAAACTGGTACTAACATAAATAATAAACATAAAAGTTTCCCGAGTAAGGTTGGGAAATTTCCTTTTATTTTACGTTCCGCTGTAATTTTGGCGGTGGAGGAGAAAAACTGCCCTTTCGGGGGTGATAAGCATAATCCTAGTTCGGCCATCTTTTTCTTTTCTTTAATATAATTGGACCGAGGTCGCCGCGGGACTTGTAATGGCGGTCAGGGGTTTAGAAGCAAACGCAGTGTAAAACGTAATTACATCTGCTTTTAATATACCATAAAAGAAAACTAGTAATTTACTCCGGGACTTTAAACTTTGTTAAAACATTTTCTCCGACGTTTATTATACCATTCATGAAATGAAATTATTCCGTGTTTTATTAGTATTTTAAATATTTATTTTATGTATCGCATTTCAATATATATGCAAATTATTTGACAGGAAGAAAAATGCAAATAACGACACACAAATCAACAAGTCATATTTGTGTCCTTTTATCGCGTGGTCTGATGGAAGTTATTATTTAAAGAAAATTATAAATTTGTAACAATCATTTGAGATTAATAATGAGTGGCAAATCAAAATGAATGTTACCAGGGCTGTCCAAAGCACGGCTTTTGTATTTTTGATCTACCGCAAATACGAAAAACTTCCTTTTCCAAAATTTATTGACATTTAAAATAAAACATTTTATTTTAATGATATCCCAAATAAGCTATTGAAATTTTTATTCAAATAGCAACAAGTTTTCTAAAAAAAAACATTCTCCTTATCATCCATTGTTTACTTTGCGCAAGTTAACAAAATGTTATAACAAGATTTCTGTTACTGATTTCCGAACTGTACATTTGTTTTTAAATACAGTTAAGGTATAATAAAATAACAACTAAGTATGTAGGTTTTTCCAAATAAATTTTATTTGACCAGCGACCAGGTTTCGTTGTAACCGACATCATCAAACTGGTGATGTCGGTAACGACGAAACCCGGTTGCTGGTCAAATAAAATTTATGTGGAACGATATAGTTATTATTTTGTTACATAAAATGCAGTTCCACCAAAAAATGTCAGAACAAAAAAAATCTAACATAAGCAAAGGTATTTGTTTCTGCGGCCCTCCAATCTAGTTATTTGGGTGCGTCCTGGATTGTATCTGGTTTGGACAGCCCTGTATTGTACAATAGGATGAGAATCGAACCACAAGTCAATTAAAGGCACCAGATAATACCTTTATAAGGCCGTTTACGATCAATTTCTTCTATGCTCATCGTTTATTAATTTTGATTGTTTCATTTGATTTTAAAATAACGTTATTTTTCTTTTTCTTGTTGCAGGTAATACTCATCATACTGCATAATATTGAGGATGGAATCTCTTTCTAGGATACGTATTGACGGTAATCTGTGTTTTATATTACATACTAAATATTAAAAGAAGCAGTGTAGTATTTAGTGCTGGAGTTTTGATTCCTTGGGGGGGAGGTTAAAATAAATATATGCGATTCTTCATTCTAAAATTTGATTAATATATCGTCCTAAGGCGCAGGATTGATCACATCCTCTTCAGTTAATTAACAATCAAGATAAAACTGAGGATAGCGGTTAAACGAAAAATATTATGTTCCTAATATTAGTGTAATATGTATGGTAAATTATAAATTTTTGCGAGACAAACGAATTTCTATGATTATATTTCGTTTCTTGCTTAAAGCAGTTGATTACTCGTAGATTAAAATGTTGAATTTTTTATAATTTTTCAATAAATGCTTTGAAATTATTGTAAATCAGCATCTCCGATATTTAAAATGACTACCAAATTATGCAAAACGTTGCTTAATTTACGTAAATGTATTCAAATTGCAATTTAAATTGATAAATACGATTAAAATACAATTGACGAAAAGTCTACGATCTTAAATGGTGATGAAAGAGTGACACAGAAATGTTTCGATAAATTATGTGACAGTAAAACCTTTCGTAAAATTCGTTAGTTGGAATCCACCCACAGCGCCATCTTGCTTAATTACTTAAATAGATTGAATATAAACGTTACATTGAAATATTTTTAATTGGCCACGAAGATACTCTTATGTCGACTTTTATCTGTATTCGTTGTATCCGAATTAAATATGGTCGTCATTAAAAACGAATAATGCTCAATTTTATAAAAAGGAATTCAAAAGTAACGAGGAGGTGTTTTATTTCCATTTCGAACAGTTTTGTGTAAAAGCATTTTATTCTTTTATATATGGACTATCGTTACCTCGCTCCCGGAACTAATACTCGATTTGTATGCAGATGGGGCACTGTCATAAGTTGTTTTTAGTAAAATAGATACCAGGAGTATATACGCGCTGGGAAGGTAAAATGTTTAGTGAATATTAAGCGTTTTCTTTTTAGGTAGCGCGCCCGCTGTGCTAGAGGGCCAAATGGAAATATCACCGATTCTCTTAACATAAGCGGGGAATGTTGTATCGTTTATAGACTTTCTCCGGATGAAATCTCGGATGAAAATTGCGCTGAAATTGATGGTACGGTAAACTATTTGTATAATGTTTAGATCCCTCTCTTTAGGGGGGCTCTTCGATACAAATACGAGTATGTCTCGTAAATTGTAATGCTATTATACACCTTTCGAGCAGAAAACCAATTTTAACGCGCCCTCATAGTCAAGTGTGAGATAAGTGATATTATTTATTTAACGGCTGCATTACTTATTTGAATCAGCTATTAATAAAACTACAAGACAAGACAAAGACAGTGAATCTTACGTCGGTCGTATAATGGTTAAATAAAAAAATCATAATAATGTTGTTTACCTTACCTGAATAAAGTCAGCTAATTATATTATTATTGATGCGTACTTGTCAATTTCTCACTGTACTAATTTTTTTAACATAACTTTATTTTATATTTTATGTTGTGATGTTTGTAGTTTCAAAATAATATTTTTTATCTCTAGGAACGGGTTCAGACCTAGTGAGACGTTCATCAAAAAATAAAACATGTATTGTAAAAAGTAAAAATAAATTCAAATAAATGAGAAAGTCCTCACCAAATAGTTACATTTCCAATATTGCACAAAGTAATCCTTTAAATGCAAATCTATTCTGTTTACTGTATTCTTTCGAAATCTTAATTAAAGTTGCAA
Source organism: Brachycentrus maculatus (assembly GCF_059751285.1). Classification (NCBI taxonomy): domain Eukaryota; kingdom Metazoa; phylum Arthropoda; class Insecta; order Trichoptera; family Brachycentridae; genus Brachycentrus; species Brachycentrus maculatus. The sequence continues at coordinate 933,552 of NW_028280878.1, read as the reverse complement.
CAAAACGTGACCAATTCTGTGTTAAACCAATATGAATTCATTAAATCGCACCAAAACGTAACAATTTTACAAGTTAGAATTCCTGATTACTTAAAATCATATAAGTATGGTATATAAAATCATTATACAATGGAAATGTAATGTTTTGGTGAGGACCTCCACAAATAGCGTTAAAAACGGTTTGAAATTTCATGGATGTGATTTATATGCTTTGCAGTACTTTTTCCTATATGTGGGCTCTTTCCTATGTGTATGTTTGGTAATTACTCTGTCGCGTCAGGTCGGTACAGTAGCCCCCTGCACGGAATTGTATTAATTAACAGATGCGCGTGGGATGATGGTAGCTGCCTGTTGTACTTTATACTGGACACAGAACCCACGGAGCGCTTCTCGTTATCTCACTATAAGGAAACTCTTTCAATCTACCTCTTTACCCGACAAAAAACCCACCAGGGAAAGATGGAACGATCTCTAAAGGAGTTGTAAAGATCCGAAGCCTTCCCTGATTTGAATTTGATAATTTAAGTACAAAAACAGCGTTTCCATTTCAACGATCGCTACTTTTCTAGTGGATTAGGTCATTTCGGTGATAAAAGTAATAAAAAGCATTAACCTCGCGTTAGATTTATCTACATATGTACTATGAATGCGATGCCTCTCTCCGAACGGGTTGCACAAGATATCTGTATCTCTTCTCCGAGATGCTACTCTGAGTAAAGTATTATGTATGTTATACATTGATGTTACGTGTGTCAGATTACTATATTTCATAGTAGCTATGATAAACATCGTTTTCCCGTAATTATTTAGTCTCATATTGTTAAAATGACTAATTTGACTAATTAAATACCGTCTTGATGATTTCAACAGGATCCTTTCGCGTGACGAGAAATTTTAGAGCTAAGTACTTTTAATTTGTCGTGTTAAATTTTAAACAAATCCTTCGTCTCGGTCGGTGCTTCAAAACACGAAAATCCAATTAATTATAAAATAAACGAGGGATATAAATAGTCGTAGTAAGTTTTTTTTTTTCGTTTTAAAATTATTTCTCGGAAACGGTATGTTTAAATGTCACAGATCAGAAATCCAGCAGCGATTTGTTTGTCTTGGATTTGGTTGTATTTGCCGAAGGTCAAGAAGCTTGATAGAGATAAAACCCATTCAAGAGATTTATGGAAGTCGTATTTTGTATTGATCGGTTTATTCGATCTGTTGTGTATTTTCCAGTAATTGGTCGCTTGCATCACCTTTGATATTTATTTATGTGCTCGTTAATTATTGCAATTAATGAGTGTTTATTTTGTTGCGCTTATCCCACACACGCCACGACACCACAGGCAAAATACCAGGCCATTATTCAAAATGATCTTCTTATTACTCCAACTCCTTAGCGCATAGATCACGATTGGTGTTGGAATATCACCCACACTGTCCAATTGAAACTATATACATATATTCAACCAATGATAATAATCCGCGTTTCTGTGAATATACCTACATATGTAGCAACTTATAAAGGTCCGAATTCCTCGCGAGTGTTTTGCCTAGAATTTTCACTCATGAATTACATGAAATTATAGTAACTTTAAACATAAAGAGTAAATCCACTCACAAGTAGGCATAGGCTATGAAACTTTTAAAGTTGAAGCCTGAGTAGGGACATGATAAACGGTGTTGCATAAGCCGTAGCTAGATTTCAGAGTCACTTGGACGTTAGGTAAAAAAAAAAAAAAAAAAAAAATCCGAATTCCTCCGAACGAAATAAAATATTTTCTTGAATGTTTTTCGCCGATACATTGTGGCACATTTTATAAACTTTATAAAATCAAACAACTTTGTTTTAACCACTTTTTTATTATAAGTCGCTTTAAACTATCGGTTTTGACAAGAACCTTGTCATCATCAGGGTTTATTAAATTGTAAAATATGAAAACACTAAAATATTCATGTAATTACATTCCCCTACCAAAAACAAAAACATTTAGAATTTTTACGGAGTGTGTGGAAGTTTTTGGTAAGGGAATGTAATTAATTATGAGTATTTTAATGTTTTAATATTTTACACTTTAATAAACCCTGATGACAAGGTTCTTGTCGAAACCAGTAGGTTAAAGTTTACTTATAATAAAAAAGTGGTTACAATAAAGTCGTTTAATTTTATAAAGAAATAATATATAAAAATATATAAATATATATAAATATATATATATATATATATATATATATATATTTATATATATATATATATATATATATATATATATATATATACATATATATATATATATATATATATATATATATATATATATATATATATATATATATATATATATATATATATATATATATATATATATATATATATATATATATTTATATATATATATATATATATATATATATATATATATATATATATATTTATATATATATATATATATATATATATATATATATATTATATATATATACATATATATATATATATATATATATATATATATATATATATATATATATATATATATATATATATATATATATATATATATATATATATATATATATATATATATATATATATATATATATATATATATACACATACATATATATATATATAAATATATAAATATATATATATATATATATATATATATATATATATATATATATATATATATATATATATATATATATATATATATATATAAATATATATAAATATATATATAAATACATGGCATTATCAAGTATATCAAATAATTTAATGGAGTCAGGTCAGGAGTCGGAATAATCGGCGTGCATGTATGAAAAGATGCATGTATGTGGAAAAGATGAAGATTATAAAGACAGCTTGGTGTGGGTATCTTTTCTCTCTGCATCCCCTGATGGTAAGATAGTTAGTTGGTCAGTTTATATATGTATAAGAGTCCAAACGTTTGAAGACCACTAAGTTTGAGAAGCTTTGCTACGAGTTGAAAGTATTTCTTCAGAGCTTCGTGCGCCGCGTGAGTGTTTCATCAATACAGGAAAATATTCACTAATTATATTTTTGGATGTGTTATTTGATTACCGCACTGTGTGTTGCGATGTAGGTTTAGTGTTATTCGACTTGCACGTGATATTTTGTAAAGGCTTCGCTCGAGAGTGGTAATCAAGCGGGAGAATGAAAATATTACAATGTGCGCTTAAGACCACGATGAATGGTGCTTTAATTGTGTCTGCGGCACCTCTCAGCGTATACCACAACAAATTTTACCATGGAGAAAGATGCATCAATGGCTGCTAATTTAAACCTTCGTTATATGAACTGCGCCACAAAAGTGTAATTAGCGGAGAAAATAATTCCGATCTCGTTTTGTTTGCAATTGCAAGCCTTAAACCATTTTCTTCGGATTTTCCAGACGAAAAGAATTTGAATAATTAAAAAAAAAAACTCCTCACTTATGACGTTTTCTGTAATTAGATTTCTTGTTTTATCAATATTCGTGCAAACGAAATAAACACATTTGATCAAATTATACATGTTGTTATCTGCAGTCTTAATAAATACACTTTTCCAGTGATTCGATTAAATTTCCAATTATTTTGAGTTTTAAAAAATTGAGTTTTTTGGTTGTCAATCATGAGTAGAATGGTTAATGTTTTACATGTATAAAGTGATCACATAAACCAACCTAGGAAATGTCGTAATTCCTGTTAATACCCAGACTTACATATTCATCTTCATCTATGTTGAGATATCAAAATGTTTATATCTATTTATCTAAGCAGTGAATTTTATTTTTAATTAAAGTTTTACTAAGTAAATACCATTATTTCTTAAAATCTATTGTGACACGTTTTTCGCTGCATTCCGTTTCATTTTCAAACACCGTATTAAAAATGGATAGATTTTATCACAAAGTGACTGCCGAATCAGTTGATGACATTACGCTCATTCCTTTCAAGAACGTCAAAAATAAAAAAAATTGTAAATTTTTAGTTGTGCATGTTTTCGGAATGCCCAGAAAATGTACTATATCCCGGCAAAAGAGGCATATTTTTAACTAAATATTTACCCGCCACAGGGCAAAAAATGTTGTTTTTGCAATTTGTGGAAAAGGTATTGTTTAATTATTTTTTTAAATATACTAAATATTTTTCAAATGAAGAAAAAGCCTTCAAGTTTTACCTTAAAAGATGTGTTGCACAATAAGTGGCTTGATATTTATTTTTAATACATTGCGTTATATTTTTAAACTTTAAAAACGCTCTCCTGAAAAATCAAGTTTTTTTATTGATTCTTGAAAGAAGTGAGCGATAAGTGAAATTTAGTCGTCTTCTTAATTTATTCATCTGGTATCGTATTCACTACATTATTAAAGCATAAACCGTACTTGTCCAGAATTCGTTGTTTGAAGGTATTACCGAAATTTCCATTATCTTCATTAAAGCATAACTTAAACCATTTTGCTTTTTTTTAAGTACAATAAAACATTCGTGAGCTAGAGAAGAGAGTCTGGCGTGGTATTTTTCAATTACTTAAATACGAGGAACTTCTCTTACCTCACCTTACCCCAGTGGCACTAAGGTATTTACTTAGTTGCCGCCATTTTGTCGAAATTAAATTACAAGTTCTGGTTGCTACGCCTTCGTACGTTCAGCATTAATTCCTTTCAGGTAAATAAATATAATACGTACACAAACAATTAAACTTGCGAGATTATGTTTCCGAGTAGTGTGGAAGTTAGTTTACCCCTCGAATTACGGAATACGCGTGTTAAGGAGGCTATACAATATTATTGTGGCTATGGAGCGGTTTGTATTTTATTTACTTTTTGTTACGCATTCAATTGAACGAATTATATCAAATCATGGTAAAAGAACATAATTATTTATGTTATTTTGAGATAAACTTAGATTTGACCTTCAATTAGATTTTTAAAACTTACTGTGATGATATTGTTAAAATCCATTTTTAATTTAAACTTCTTACTTATTACTTTACTTTTAACCCTTATCTGCACCCAATGGTGCAAAGGACACTGCATCGAATTGACGCAGTGTTATCTTGATCATTACTTACATGAAGGTAAGGTGATCGCTCTTGCGCTTCAGGAACCAGTCCAGGGTAATGTTAAATAAATATTACAGTGTTAAATCACTAATATTTATTTTCACCTCCCCCCCTGGGAATCGAACCCGGGACCTCCAGCACGGTAGCTATACACGCTGACCATTACACCACGGAGGCGGACTTTTAAACTTCTCTCGGTAAATACTACTATAGTAAACCCCCTTATAAGCTGAGATAGGTGCCATGTTATCGGAGAGGACGTTATAAGAAAGTTAATGTTTTTTAATTGTATTGAAATTTTAAATGACTCATTTCAGCCATTTTCAAAATATTAAAATACAATTTAAAACATCAATCCCTTATAAAATTCCCCAAGATAAAGGAGTTCCTATGTTAACGTTGTAGGGGGGTTAACTGTATTTCTCAAAATCTATTATGACACTTGTTTCTTGTTGTTGAAGAGCTGTTTGTTATTTTTACTTGTTTAAAAAAATATCAGTGGGTACATGGACAATTGGGGGAGGCTTTAGTCATCGTCATATTGTTAATTGTGGGTTTATTAATGTTTAAATTTTGTGAATTTCTATTATTACCAAATGTTACAGTTTATGAGTTTTCGTTTAAATATTATTTTATAATTTCTACGTTTTTGTTGTCACATGTGTGATTATTGTCAACTAAGTTAGCGAACTCAGAAAATTATTATTTCTTAAATATACATAATTTATCTAGAAAATGTAAGATAAAAATCTCTATTTATAAAAAAAAATACCTAATTGAATAAAAATCGAACTCGAGATGTTAGTTTAGCAGTCGAGCGTCTATCTAATTACGCTAAAGCACTTGTCATTTAAGTTGTCAATGTAAATTGAGTCATTTATTGATTTGGCGTTTAATTTGTAGAACTCCATTTTAATTTATGTATTAATTTTAAATCAAACACAGATTTTTGAGTCTACTAAGTTGTATTTTATTAACAAAAACACATAAAAAATTATATTGTGACAATTGTTTCGCCTTGTTAGGGCATTATCAAACGAATGTCACAATATAATTTTTTATGTGTTTTTGTTAATAAAATACAACTTGGTAGACTCAAAAAATCTGTGTTTGATTTAAAATAAATACATAAATTAAATTGAGTCATATTTGAACCAAAAACTTTTTCTATACAAATTACGTTTAGAGAGATTTTCGTATTAACATAATGTGTTATTAACGATTTTCTTGTGTAGTATCATTGACAAATAGTATTTGTATGTGTTAAATTAAAATCAGGATTTTTTGTCAACATACGCAGTAATTGAGACAAAGCTCCGAAAATTTGTTGCAGTCTTCATTTGCCACGCGATCCACGTATACGTCACTAATATTCTGTGTACACCTCGCGCACGTGTACATACAGGCTGTCCTGTGCGGAGACCCGCTCTAATTAACCCACCGAGAATATTTACTCGCCTAGTTAATTTAAAATGCACGAAGATCGTGTTGCTTTAATTATATTGGGTCCGTGTATTTAGCGTAAAAGGAGTGCTACCCACGGAGACACCAATTCCATCATTGCGCATCGATTGCAATGACAAAACGATAGTAAAAAATAATTACAACATTCAATCTGGGTTGCTTTGAACCAAGAGGGAGAGTCAACCGAGAGAGAGCAAGTCCAAGATGGAGGCTTTTGTTCAATACTGGACGCGCGAAGACTAACTTTTTTCATTTTCATCTTTTTGATTTTTGTTTTCTTTTAAAATCAAATATTTGTAGTTAACATTTACCCTTTTAATCTAATTTTATTTCTGATAATTTCTATAATATTATTGCCAGTGACCTTTACTTTACGTATAGCCTAAAATATTAGGTATCCCCACACACAGGCCATGCCTTTGTGGGATATTTTTTTTGTACTTAATAATTTATTTTTTTTATACTTGTATTTATATAATATTGTGAAATGCAAAATAATTTAAAATAAAGTGAAAAAAGAAAGCTGAAGTTAGTAAGTAACTTTGAACACGTTTTTTAATGATATTTGTTTTTATTTAATCAACGCGAAAATCACAATGCTTTCATACGTTCAAAATAAAATTTACAAGATTTTTTTTTAACTAACAAATTGAGTATTTATCGTTACCTGGTAAATGTCGGAAACATTAAACACAGGTGTAAATCATTATAAAATGTTATAGTTATTATTTTATAGCTTAAAAAACATAAGGATATCTTTTATTCAATAGCTTTTTAAAAAGTTGTGCTTATTAACAAAAATTTCAATAGTTTATGAATACACGTAATCTAGAGACTAATATTTTCATGTTTTTCATCGATTGCTGAGAATTCCTCATTATAAATGTGTTATTTTTGCACTGTACAAATTATTAGACAGATAAAAAATTCTCAACTGTATTGATCAGTATCTTGCCGAAATCGTCACGATGATAATGTCAATGAAGAAAAAAAATACAAAATAATACATACTCAAAATATAAAAAGGCCATGCATTTATTTAAATCGTAAATACGTTTTACGATTCGAATAAAAATTTCGAAGACTTCTGTGAAATCTTCACTCACAGTTTGTTTTGAGTACCTGAAGAAATTTTATTATTGTCAAATGATTTTAATGCCTCGAAATTTAAATAACATTTAATTTATGCCTTCTATAAAAAAATGCATTGACATGGTTTATATGATTTTTATATATTTTTTACTAAAAACCTTTCGTGCATTTGGTTGGTTGATTCATAATAAACATGTTACTGAACCAAACAATTTATCAAGTAGTAAAGTAACATTAAATATGATAAAACATTAATTATTTTATTCAACAGTAACATTACGGTACATTTAATAAAATAAAATAAACTTTATAAATCATGAAAGTTTAACCATGTTATTCTGGGTTTTGTGTTTAGAGTTTAGTAAAAAATAAACAAAAAACTTGATTTATTGTTTTTAATATACAAAATGGTGTATAAACATAATTTTATTTAATATTTTAACAAAGCTTTTGAATTATTAATGTTCCTCTTTCTTTGCGTAAATTATTATTTTTTCTTCAAACCCTTATCCGCACCCCAGTGGTGCATAGGGCACTGCATATAAACGCAGTGTTATCTTGATCGTTAACACATGAAGGAAAGGTGATCAGCCCTCCGCTTCAGGTACCAGTCCAGGGTGATATTGAATAAATATTAGAGTGAAAAAAAAATACTTATATTTATTTGACCCCCCCTGGGAATCGAACCCGGGACCTCCAGAATGGTAGCCGAGCTTGCTGACTATTACACTATGGAGGCAGGCCTTCATTATTATTTTTTGAAAATGAAATATAAAAATAAAGGAAGTTTTCTACAACTCTCGCATTTTGTTTCAAAATAAATACTACAATATGTAACTTGATCTTTGAGAGATTGCAATATGAGAAATTTATCATGTTGTCGTCTCATGCTTATGGTATAATATTCTTGAATTTCATCTAAGGTGTTGTTATGATAATATGATTCCCCTGTATTATCCCTGATACTTGCCCTTATCTTACACAATTATCGTTAATGACAATGAAAAACCTAATCTTAAAATAATGGTGTGAATCCGAAACCAAAGCAGAAATACCCGTAAATAAATTAATAATACCTTACGCATAGAAAGAGGAACACGAATAATTCAGAAGTTGTGTTACACGTAATATGACCTTCTTACGCTGTTTCGTATGTTGAAAACAATAAATCATTTTCTTTTCCGTTTGGTGGGAAATTTCCTTTTTTCAAAACATTTTTATATTTTCTGTTATAGCATGTTTTTTTTAGTGTGAATTGATTCCGTTCTAGTTTTTATTTTCACTGATACTTTTTACTCTAATGAATGGTTCTCATTTTACCCTTCGCCGATCTCCCGCCATTACTTTTACCCTGGTAGTTTTATGAAAAAATACGCCCCTTCTAGAACAATAGTTTTGTGTTTTACGTAGGTATTCTTTTTATTTATAGCTCTTCTCCCATTCACCAATCCGATGACGTTTTCCCTCCATTTTTTATGGCGACCATTTTAGATCTCTCGAAAGCACTTGGGAGTATCGTAATATGAGTGTGTGTATATCTGCACTATTTTCTCTTGTGTCGGTGAGAAAAAGAGTGTTATAAGTCCAACATATAATATTGTGTAATCCTTCATTCGCGGAGCTTACAAAAAGGGGAAAATAAACACAACATATACTTATAAATATATATCTATGTACGAAGAACAATGTTGTTATTTTTCTTTGTTTGCTCGATATACGAGACACATGTGTTGACGTCATGGCGTTTAATAAAAATGAAATGATGAGAATCGTGTTACGATGAATTCACTGACTACATAGTTTTCGCGGTTTTGTCTCAGTACGATAAGAATAGTTACCTCTTTGAATTGTCCATACGACATAACAAATAAGACAATTTTCATAATCAAACGATAATTTGCCAAAAAAATAAAATAAAAATGTTAAATCGAACAAATTTTTATTAAAAAAAAATTTTTTGTGTGTCCAAATCTTTGTTCACAAATTTTGATTTTGTCTCCACTGAGGAGTTATTTATATTGAAATCTCAACAAAGAACAATATTAATATGGAAGTCTTGGAATTTATAGGGATTACGACCTATCATAGGCTTGTTTAAGTGATCACTTAATAATATACATTTTTGTAGAGATAAAAAAAGGAATTTTCTAAAACTACCTACTTTAATTTCAATGCCCATTGTTTTATTGAAGAAAAAAATAGTATTTTTGTCATACCATATCGCAAAGCGTTGTGCATTTTTTTGGGACATTGTCAACATGAAAACAAATGTTTAAAAAATGGGTAATTTTTTGATAAATTTGTTTTTTTCTTGATTCGTGAGTTTTTTCTTATATTGTCCATAATTTATTTTTCATTCTTGCCAAACACGTCTTCACTACTAGGTAAAAAGTAAGAGCCAGCTTGAAATATAAGAATGAAAGCGTGTTATTTAAGAAAAAGACAGTATTAACAGACACCTGTATGTAAAATTTATTATTATTGTAAATCTTCAAAATGTAACCTCGTACATTATACAATCTTCGCACGTGTATGTCTCGCATTAAGACTAAGTAATCAACTTAGTACCTACGCTCCTAATACATCAGGTAAGGTAATAATTTGTAGCGTGACATTTATATGACACGCAAAGCTCATGGTTTTGATATCACACGGATAGGTAGAGGTAAGTATTCAAATACATACACACAACAACGCGGGTGAGATTCTCCGCGAAGGAAATATTGTTTTGTTTGATGGCCAGATAACGGTTAGATTATTTCCACATTGAAATACAACGGACGCGCCGGTTAAATACACAATTAACCTTTAGGCTTGACCTTAACCAACAATCATGTACAAAGTCACCAGAGATCATTTTTTGTAGCGTTTATAAATCTTTGTAATTGAACTTTTTTCGCCTTCATTTCGACCGTTCCGTTATTGTATTTAAACGTTTTTTCGCTCACATCTACCAAAAAGATTGATTATTATTATTATTTTTTTAATAAATTCTGACTGTTTCTCTGCGATCACTCAGACGAATATACGCCAAAACGATTAGTGATAGATGTTCGAATGGTGAAATAAAAAAAGATTATCAATAAAATTAAAAAGGTGTGCGGAGATGGTTAGGACACGTGGAACCAACTAGTGAAGGAAGAATAGGAAAATAAATGTATTAGGTAAACGTAGTTGGGAATAGAATCGATTCGTTGCGGTCCCCTATGCATCATATGAGTGCGTATACATGCGCGAAGAAGATTTATATCATACCATTATGAGTGTGTCTAAATACTTGTTCACTAATCTGAATTTTCTCAATTTAGGTGTTATTTTTTAAATAAATTGACATTTTAACATAGATGGAGGAGAATATGGATGTCTATGTATTTACAGGGCTTATGGCGATCATTGGATAGTTAATAGTCTATGACAGGTCATAAGCCCTGTTAATAACCAGACATTCATATTCTTCTTCATCTATGTTAAGATATAAAAAAAAATCATCGTGATAACATGTCATGCGCATAAGAGAAGTTGAATCTCAATTTTAAACGCTTTGTTGGATTTGAAGTATACGAACGGTTAGTTTCAAAGAACATAAAATTTGTTTCGATTGCAAAATATTATGGAAAAGCAATTTTGAAGTGGCGAATAATAATAATAGAAGTAGAGTTTACTGCTCGATGGTTCGCAACAGGTCTCATGTGAGCACAGAAACGGCTTTAGGAAAATGGTACAACGATGGTTGTATCGGAGTTAGATAAAGGAATGCATTTAAATAAAGCGGTAAACAGATTATTGCATTCGGAATCCATTTTCTGACCCATAATGGGTTACTTGAACCCAGGAAATGATTGTATTACTACTGATGTAGTTCAAAGATTAACCACATGCTCTGGTCCTTTTTTAAACACTGAAATTCATAACAAAAATATGTCTTAATGCAACTCAAAACCACCTTTAAAAAAATCTAACCTTTATCCAGACCCAATAGTACACAGTCTTCTTCTCCTCCGTCTTAATCCACATTTCTGAGGGTTGTGACCCTTGTTGAAGCAATACGTGCAAAGTACTGCATAGTTTATTAGCAATGTTATCTTGATAGTTAAAGACATGAAGGAAAGGTAATCAGCTATTTCCTTTAAGTAGCAGTCCAGGGTTATTAAAAAAGGAGTTAAAAATCACTTACGTTTATTTTGACCCCCTTGGGAATCAGACCTAGGAGATCCAGCACGGTAGTCAAAACGCGCTGACCACAATACTACGGAGACGGACAAACAAAATACAAAATAAATATTATTTTTGACATTGCAACAAAAAAAGAAGAATATGCAACATAAAAAAAAATTAAAATATAATAATATGACAATAACTCCTGGAATTGGAGATAATCCAGATTTTTTGGACAGGTATTTGGACACACTCAAAATGTTGTATACAAAATACATACTTAATACATATAGTATCGTTTTAAGCATTAATCAAAATACTTCAAGTGTACTGCTTAGTGTATTTTGCCAGTTTATAGAACGTTGAAAACTTTATAATACTGCATCATTCAAAGTCAAAATTGCATATTTTCGAGTTAGCTTTTTTTGCCAGTACACCCTCGATATGTAGCATAAAATAACATCATCCACCGATTTAATGCGTCCCTGAAACTATCCTTGTTGGGAGTTCAAAACATAATATTTTGAGTACCTACAGTATAATATAACGGCCGCGTTATGTAACTCAACTTATGACATCTGCCGTTACAACTGAGCTGCTAGTCGCTTATAACGACAGAGTTACAGCCCTTCCAACGCCGTTTCGCCGTTGCGGGGTATGAAAATTTAAACTATCGCCAACACTTGGCGCAAAACCATGAAATTCTGAATAAATACTGCACGAACGTTTTCCGTTATGCTTGCCGCTAAAAAAACGAATTGCTGAAAACTATTTCACGACCTTTATAATCAATTTAATTCAATCCGACAGGCGTGTTATTAAAAAAAATGTAATAAAAATGTATAAATGAGTTGTAAAATGCTAAGTTATTATTTATTTTTATTACCTATTGTTATTTTAGGTTGCAACACATTTTTATTAAAAATAAAAGTGGTTAATTTATAAAGTGTAGGTACTTAGATGGTTTGCCAAAAGAGCTCTTCATTTTTCAACGAGGAAAAATAGGTCACAGTGATAACTCTTCAGAAAATGCAATTTCTAACTGTGTAAAAATAAAAGTAGCTCAATGATTAATTTAAATATGTTATTAAGACATCAGAGTTAATTTTTCGTTTAAAATATTATAATTTAAATAATATTATTTTTATTTTATATTTAGGTAGGTATAGATCAAAAGAATGGTGTGACTGTTTTAAAAAATCATACACAAAAAAAAACATTCAAAACTCAACGTCAGTGTAAAGACTTCTTAATTTTTTTTTAAAGGACCAAGCTTTGTAGTCGATAAGCTATTTTTGACTTTATCAACACCGTTATTAGAGTCAACTTTGAGATGTGGATTTGTTTTCAAAAACTGTATCTGTAGGTCTAAAAGATATAACCAAAAAATAAAAATTTATTTCTGTACTAACGTCTCTTGGTGGAACTTTATATAATTGAATCTGAAAAACACGATGAAGACGGATATTATTTTTAATTTAATTGCAAATTGACTTTCCGCAAAATAAATTCCGAAGTAATATCCCATGTAAACGCATTACATTTTAGGTTAATCTTCATATTCGCAGGTCTATATTTACTAGTAAAATAATTCATGTCGTTTGCATATTTTATACCATAGATCGTAAATTTAATTAAATGCTCTCTATTATTTTTGATTAGAGCTAGATTTATTAAAAAATATAATTTTCATTTTCGTTTAATGGGGCAAGAGCGTTGTCCTATTACCGTGTAGGGTTTGAATTGTGCCATTAAAAATTTCATGGTATGTGATTTATTACCTACATATGTAGCCACAAAAAATACGAATAAACCGAATCGGTCTAATACGAGATGATCTTCACTAACGAACCAGTGCACAACTAGTTTTTGATTATGCAAATAACATTACAACTCTGGTTTCATTGTCTACATTCAAGCCAGCCACAGTAGCGAAGACAAAATTTTATAAAAAGAGATAAAGTCTTGCAGAATAAATAACAATATGTGCCACATTCAGGATATAACCTTTTTTAATCTGAAATTTCTCCTTGCTTTTTTCACCAATTTTCTGATTGCCTATCAATTGTAATTTACTACATTATGATTTAAATAAAAAAAATATATAATTCAGAATTTTTGCATACGAGTGATTTATATGCTGCAGTGTAAATTAAGTCTGTGGCTAAAATATTTTATTGGTATGGTTTTTATCCTTATTTAATAATGCAAATCTCGCCTTTCTGTGAAAACTCAGCCTTGAATATTTACCACGGCTCGAGTAATGTCGCAGTCATGCGCCATTTTGCGAAAGTTTTCGATGTCATTCATGATATTAAATTACAATGCGGCATCATCCTCATATGTTAGAAGAATTGTCGCTAGGACGTGTGTTGTAGGTTTCAAAAAGTAATTATAATTAATTAACGAGATTTTATCTTTATATAAAATATGCACAAGGAAATTCTTACGTGTCTGATGACTTAAATCGCCGACAAAATAAAGAAAATCCCCTGCAGAGGCCTTTGTCTTAAAATGACTAGTTTATTGTGCATAATAAAGTATTATACAACAAATAAATAATAATGGGTACTTAACTAAATATAATGGTCAGTCAAATAATAAAAATATGATCTGTCTCCTTTCATCTGCCCTTTCTTCAGATAGAAATTTGTTTCATGCAGTTAGTAAATCACATAAGGGCTGTGACCATACATTTAGTACTATAACCGATAAATAAATGCATGGGTACCTATCTACTTAGCCAGGTGCTCGATCGCAAAACTGCTGTCGCGGATTCGATTCCCGCTAATTGCATAATTAAATAAAGAAACATTCAATTGACCTTGTTCTGAATTTTTGTGATGTAGTTTTATACGCAGAAGAAACCTTTTCATGATCAAGTATTTTAAATGCTTGAAAGTGGTCAGTCAGGAGTCGAAATAATCGGCGGGTATGTTTGAGAAGATGTATGAATATGGAAGAGGCAAAGATTATTTGCAAAGACAGATCGTTGTGGCTTTCTATTCTCTCTGCCTACCCGTGCATTAGTTCCACGTCCAAACCATCTCAACACACCTTTCTCAATTTCACCGATAATGCTTATCTCAGCCTTCCATTCTTTCCTCATTTCACCATTCGACTCGAAGGATTGAGTCGAGAATCGCAATTCTACTGCACTCAGTTTAATTTCAACCTTCCTGTGCCAACTCCATGAATTACATCCATTATTATTATAACATTATATATTACTTCAAACGTATGATGGTCGCCTTAAATGGATCAGAGAATCACCACAAATATTACATTAATCCCTATAATTTTAACGACATTTATTATGCCGAACCTGCCAATTATTTCCAGTCAGGCTAGTGAAGCAGGTAAATCATGCGGTAGTTGTTTTGGCTATAAATGAAGTTGCCCTTAATATTAAATACCTGTACCAAATTACCCAGAGCGACTGTTTGCCCCCGCTCCCCTCCCCGACGATCACGCCCTCCTTGACAAATAATTACACACTTTTGGTTAATTACGCCCGAATGGTGTTGTTCTTGGGCACTAGTGGTAATAGGTTCGGTTCTAATTGCAGGCTATATTTTAAGGCAGCTGAAGTTGTTTGAGCATCTACGCAGGATTGAAAATAAGTTTTTTACGTCTTTCAAATTCAATTATACTGTCGAAAATAATAATGCGGTTGATACTGAAAATAATAAATATTGATTCATTTTTTAGTGTTATTTAATTAATGAAATTTTATTGTATTATTCGTTACAAGTATTGTATTGGATTATTGTAGTTCATCATTGGTAGGGTTTGTCACATAGAGCAGTTTTTTTTAAATTTTTTTTATTTGGCGGTCACTTTCTGGTAATATTTATCCATTTTTAATTTCAGTTTTACTTGTTAAATGCCACTATTTATTAAAATCTATCGTGACACCTGTTTCGACGCATTACGCATCATTTTCGGTAACATACGGTGTTACGTTTTTACGGTGGTGAAAATGATGCGGAATGATTTTAAGAAATGGTGCTATACCAAGTAAAACTTAAATTGGAAACATATAATTTTAACCTCAGTAAAATTAAACATATCTAAACTGATATGTATTAAAAAAATAAAATCTATCGAAATAAAAAATAATAATAATTGAGCCAGCCAGGAACCAAATATTTGTCTTTTATATTACAGTACATCGCGCATACAACTGCATTTTGATGTGTTTTTTTTAATATTGAATAAGCGGTACAATATAATGTAGTCAAAACGAGAATTCATTAGCAAATAAACTTTTAAGAAAAAATTATGCCGTCATTGTTTAAGATTAGAATTATATTTATGGCAGCATTATTAATATTCCATGTATTTAATTGTGTTTGTAGATATGTAGATATGTGTGTCTCTGTGTATGTGTAGCCAACTTTTATTAATTTTGAAGTTATGGAGCGCAATATTGCCGTGGGCGTTTTAATATGTTATTTAATTGTGAGAAACCAATGTTTCTATTATTTTCTCGAAGCACTCGACTGAAATCAGTTCAAGTTTTCCTGAGTATTTCAGATTTGAAACGAATCCCGTTACGTAATCAATTTTCTCTACAACCCATTAAGGTTGCTCATCACAAAGCATTTCGGATGAAGAGGTGTTTCATTCATTCTTAAACTTCTCATTTGTTTCGTTTCTTGAATTAATCAAACTCCACAGTTCCGACAATTATCAGAAACAGTTAATCTTTTTTTCAGACTTGATATTTCAAAAACGTTTTTAATAGTCGCAAAAATAACAAAAAGTTATACGTATGTTGTTTCAGCGATAGTATTATCGCTGCAACAACATTTTTATATATGTGTAGTGTGTAGGTTCACTCCTTGTCGCAAAAAATAATAACAAAATTGTTATACATACTATCACTGCAATAACATTATTATGTGTGCTTTATCTAAAAAAACACACATGAAAAAAGTTATATACATATACTATCATGTGAACAACATTTTTATATGTGTGTATATACATGCTTTATACTAAAAATATATCAAAAGTTATACACACTATCACTGCAACTACCTTTTTACGTGTGTGCATCCTATCATTTAGTGGGCGCATGTCTGAAATATGACAATGCACCGCATAAAGAGATGCACCATATAACTTTCTAGATAGTATTCAATTCATATTAACTTTTTCTATAAATGCGATCGGTCTATTGGATTCGATTTATTCCTTACATAAATAGATTATACAGATTGCCTTTCTAGTATAATTACGACACATATTCATATCCGAATGCTGTTTTAATTATGATTGCCGTTTATATAAACAAACGTATTAAAAATAATTAAATTATGCATGCGTAGGCTTCCGAAAAAAACTCGTTACAGAAAATGATTAAAAACTTCGTCCGATATAAGGAGCGAGTTCCCGGTAATAAATTGTGTCAAAACGGAATGCCATTTTTAAGTACTGTTTTTATAAATCCAATCAAAGGCAACATCGTGTTATTTGAGTCTCCCTGGGACCACTCGGTACTGGGCATTGCGGAACCGAGACTAAACTAGAATTAAACGAACTTTTAGTGTTTACGATTTCGATGATTACCAGCATGAATATAAATTAAAAATTATCTAAAATTGTATATCAGCCTCGCTGCCCATCGCAAAACAGACGCTAGAAAAAACTCTTTTTGCTTACTTACAATTCAGATCGATGGCTATTAAATGTTATCTGAAAGTCATTAAATTATCAAATCTACTTCTGAAAAATGGTTCTGGTTTTAGATGGCCACGCCCACTTTATCATCTCCGCTGCTTCTCGAGTGTATACCGGTTTCGGGAGCCATTCCCGCCACTGTGATTAAATTATCAATTCCTGTATTCTCTACTATTTATGCTAAGCATTCATAAAACTTTTATTGGGCTGCTTGTGGAATTCGATATACGCGACACTCGCCACGAGAAGATTGAAAAAGCTCATAATTATCGCCAGTCGTATAAGTCTTCCATACATGTTTCTCGGGTATTTAATGGATTGTAATTCTGATTTCCTAATGGTTTTCACAAAAAGAACCGCGCCATGTTTCATACGAACATAGCAAAGTTTACAAGCCGGCATACGTAATGAAAAGGCAATCGTAACAGTTAATGTGCTTTGGAGATTGTGAGTTGAACTATTTATAGAGTATAATATTGAATTTATACGGCCATGTAAATCATTATTTTCAGCTTTTACATCATATGCGCGGTGTCAGCTTCACGAAGCAGGTTGCAGAATGAATTATATAAGTATAAATACAGCGAGCCTTGCGGCTTGTGCGCACAACAAACTTGCCTTTCTATTCCTAAAATCGATTAAGTGAAGACGACGCCGTAATTTATGGTAAATTTTAATTTATAGAAAAAAAGATAGTAGTTACCTAATTTTCTTGTATATGAAAAGCATTTAAAACTTTGTGGTATGGTAATATACTATCCTTATCATTCATCGTTATTTTTGTGCAACACCACTTTAATAAACACTAATTCGTGACTACCGGTTTCAAAATAATCATTCCATCATCAGGTCATTAAAATCAAATTTTTACGGTCTGACATTTGTACAAATATAAAATATTTTTACATTTGTACAAATAGAAAAAGAAGACAAATGAATCACAATGGGAACATTTTTAAAAGTGAAATGTAAATATTTTAAATTTAACATTTTTTATATTTTTAAATTAATAACCAACAAAATTTAACTTGAACTCCACTTTTAAAAATATTCCCATTGCGATTCATTTGTCTTCTTTCTCTCTTTCAAAATTGTATTTTTGTACCAATGTCAAAGAGTATTTTTTTTACTTTAATGACCTGATGATGGAATGATTATTCCAAAACCGGTAGTCACGAATTAGTTTAAATTAAGTGGTATTACACAAAGTGATCGATGAATGATAACGAGAGTGTTACCTGCCATCTTTTTCTGAATCAAGTCAGATCAATTATTGACCATGTTTCTACAACGTGCCTTGTATTTTCTGAAATGTAGTTTTATCGATTCGCGCAGTCCAGCCCTTGGGACTAACGGATGCGACGAACAACAATGTCAACAGACGTGCTGTATCTCATCAAATTTATGCTTTACATACATTGCAAGACGAGTATGGTAAACATAGACAAACCGCCAATTATGTTATCCTGATACATTGCTTTCGTTTTAGAGTGAATATCATACATAATAATGAACACGAAGGTTTATTTGGACTGCGGAAATACATCTTTCTTGTTGATAGGCACCGTTGTTTCCGCGATGCCTTCCGTGGTGTTATTTCTTCTTTTTTAAAACACAGTATTTTTATCATGTTTTAAATTTTTACTTGAAAAATGATTTATGGTTGAAAAGATTTATTTATTTACCAGAGATTAAAGGAAGCAGCGAAATGGAAATACGCTTTTACAAAATTTTAAAGTAAATTTTATCCCAAGCTTCGATCTAAATATCATAATCGAACTTCGGTTTAGTAGGTAGGTTGTTCGTTTGCAGTTGATGGATGCATAATGCACTTACCTGTTGTGGATCAGGCGAGCGTAACAGCACAGGAGGTCGATGATCATTTTTCATTTTTGTAGATAACAAGCGTGACATCGAACATCCCGGTCGCTCCAGATTCATATATCACTTGGAAATTCAGCGCTCCTGGCATTTGATGTTGGAAAACTTTATAGTATGTGATTATTCTTTGTCAACAATAAACAGGAGGCTAATAAATGTTCTATCCCCGGTGGGTTTTTCGTATCCAGACCCTTATTTAAACTACGGTTGCGCTCTTAACCGTAAGGGAAAAAATATTTTTCCCGAGCAAAACTAACGCGGATAGTATGTAAATCCTTCCTGTCTGGAACGTGCCTTAAATCAATGCAAAGTCTAACATGTTTCCTTATATTGGCAGTGTCAATCCTGACGTTACCCAATAAATAACAGAATAACAACCTACAGATGAGTCCACTGAAGGATTACCTGGTACTTTTAAACGAGTGGTTTAACTCTGGAAACCAGCAATAATTGAATAAAATAACAGAACTGGCATGTTAAGTTATTTGCTCGTGTTCTTAAGGTTAAATATTGATCGGAAGATGAATACTTTTCACGATTGAGTAATTTCTCTCGCTTTGCAACGAACAGCAAACGAGAGTTTGGTTTGTCGCACAAATTGCTTCATTTTTCTCATAATTCCTAGTATCCACATTTCATTGTCCCACCTGAGATACCTTTTTTGTTGCCACTCGTAACGCTTGGCTAACCGCTGTGAAAAAATATGATGTTTTTCCATCGCAAGATTGTCGCGGAACACGTAATTATGTGTAATCAGCAAAATGTCCTCATTATTTACTATTAAAATCCGGAATGCCGATAAGTTTCTCATACGTGGTATTCTTTCAACGGTCAAAGGAGTCTCGGCCAATTTACCAGATTACGTTAATCATACCCTAGCATTTATCTGAACATGCAACTGTCGGAAATATATTCTCCACAATTACCGTAATAATCATCCGTTTTCACTAGAAAATAGTATCCAGATTTATCGAGTTGTTAAGTCTAAAACGGAGACATTGCCCCTTTTTTATTATTGCCATACATACATATACGTTTCACAGAATTGTACGTATTTTGAAAAATAAAAATTGCTTTTTAGATAAGTGGTATAATTATTTTTTTCCACATTTGCTAGTTAAAAATTACGTCTGGGAACCATCTCGACACAATAGATAATTACAAACATTGCTCCAAAAAGACTGGAGTCTAATAATTTTCAATTCCTTTTTTGCAAACTGAAATCACCTCGTAGATTTCCCACGCATGCGTGCATCTAAATGAATAGGTTCATATTTCATACTTAATTTCAGCTCGAAGAAATCTTATCATGTTCGAGATAAGTTGCAGACGAATGCGTCACAAATATCGTACTTTGAGGTACAACATTTAGCCGCTATTAAAAAAGCCTCTCCAATAACTCTCACTCGTGACGAAGCCAATGAATCAATTATGTAGCTTTTAAATCCTCAGCACAACTAAATGTAGTTATAAAATATACATAAAAAACGGTAAAATGAGTACTAAATTAATTCAGTAATTTTATAATTTTATTTCAAACTAGCTGTACTCGGCCATGCGTTACTGCGACTCGGTCAGCTTAAACGGAAAAGAAAAAATAGAAAGCCAAATTTCCAATATGTATGTATAGTTTCACAATGCTTTTAAAGAAATGTAAATATTGAAAATATACAAAATATCAATGCAATCGAAAACATAGTAAATTCCAAATGAGCACTGTCGAAAAGTACGTTGTCCGCCTTGAGATTTTGTTATTGTTACATGTACCTACATAAGTTTATAAAAAAATCGCGTGTATTCGAATGCAACGTCAAAATTTCAAAGCAACCGGTAAATAACTTGAGGAGTTTTGAGATTTGGAACAAAGTGACATTTACGATTTTATTTATATAGATAAGCTTTCTATGAACATTTTGACAAATTCGAGTCACGTAAATTTTAGATGGCTTTATAAAACTGTTGCCTCAGTGCTGTACCGGAGTTTGCATACCAATTGAGGGAAGATTAAGACGTTTCCACTTTTTGTTCCCTCCAACTGTAAGGAGGGTTTAAACCATCTCACTGATAAAACTGGAATAGATGAATTTATTATTAGATTAAAACCAATATTTTTAGCTTTTCCACTTTTTTATTTGACCAGCGACCGGGTTTCGTCGTTACCGACATCATCAGACTGGTCAAATAAAAAAGTGGTCGCTGGTCAAATAAAAAAGTGGAAAAGCTAAAAATATTGGTTTTAATCTAATAATAAATTAAAAATGCAATTCCATCACGAAGTGTCAGTGGATAATATAAATCTATTGGAATAGATGAGTTGTTATTACGTTCTTATATTTGTGTAGTATTTATTTGGTGAATATAACGTGAACTTATATTTGTTTGGTGTAAGTTGGTGGATAAAACGTTAGTTTACATTTGGGTGATATTTATTTGGTATATATAACGTTGACTTATATTTTTGTGGTATTTATTTGGTGAATATTACGTTAACTTATATTTTTTACGTATTTATTTTGTGGATATAACGCTAACTTATAAAATTGTGTTATTCATTTGGTGGAAATACCGACAGTTTATATTTGTGTGGCGTTTATTTGGTGGATATAACGCTAACATGAATTTGTGTGGTATTTATACGGTGAATATTACGTTAACTTATATTTGCGTGATATTTATTTGGTGTATATAACGTCAACTTATATTTGTGGGGTATTTATATGGTGGATTTTACGTTAAATTATAATATACATATTTGTGTAGCATTTTTTTGGTGGATTTTACGTTAACTGATAATATATTATTAAAACATGGTACGATCAGGTATGCCAAATACTTGAATGTGGTCAGGTTATGAGTCGTAACAATCGGCGGGTATGTATGAGGAGATGCATGAACGTGGAAGAGGCGAAGAATGTTTGCAAGGACAGAGTGGTGTGGCGTTCTATTCTCTCTGCCTACCCCTGCGGGGAAGCGGCGTGATGGTTAGTTAGTTAGTTAGTTTTTTTTAATAATATATTTGAGTAGTATTTTTATGGTGGATATTACGAAAACTTATATTTGTGTGGTATTTAGTTCCCGACTGGTTGGTTATTTAAATCTCTCCCCTAATTCTCCAGCGGCTGGAAGATCTGCCTGTGTTATGTATTATGTATGGTTTCCAGTTATAACTCCATCAATCCTTCACAATTAATTTGCTGTCACGTCACTGAAATTGAATTAGACGTATCGCTCTGTATACCCGCATGTATCTTCATTTCTCTCCAAAGTACGATGTAGTGAGACATACATTCCTGGGAATCAATTATTAATGGTACAAAAATTAGAAATATTTAAATCGCGTACCAATATTTTGCAACTAGATCATAATACCATAGTACATATTATACATTGTGTATCATCATAATACACAAGGACATGATAAAATACGTGTGGAGCTGATAAACACTACTTAGTTTGGAGTAAGGTCCTAGCAATATGTTGCTTATACCCAAATGAACCAGCTGCCTGACATAATATAAAACAGAACTGTCAGGGATACTTCATGGAAAAATGTTTTTGTTAGCGATTAGTTATTTTTTCTCAATTTTTTCCTTTAAACATACTTCTTACCTTATCTTTTTTATGCCTATTAATATACCCGTTTATTGTTTTATATTATATGTTACATTTTGGCCTGTGCTAGTTTTGTGTATTTTTTATCTTATTTTTATTTTGACTTCTTTATGTATGTTTTAGTCTTGTACCCCGTTATCCCATTTCCCAAAATGATCAATAGACATTACTCCCTAAGAATATTAAATACATATGTGACTTCTGAATGCAATATGTTTTAAAATCAATATTCCATAAAGGGGTAAACAAATTACAAACAATGAATTTTACTTAGCTTTCTAGCGAATCATCTTTTTTAACATAATATTTTATAGTTGAAATAAATGTTCGTTTATTTGTTGGTTAGGATCTCGATCCTTGAAACTGTCACATGCCTCGGGGTTGGTGATCCATTACAATTACGATTAATGAAATATATCCCAAACTTTTATATAACGTCACCCGGAGAGCATGAACCATGGAGAGCCACTGTTCTCAATTCAACCTATTTGTTTTATTGTTAAAAAAAATACATTCAGATTTAAAAAAATATATATATATTCAGCTTTTAATGGAGGGTATTTATTATGAAGAATCCAGCCCCTCTGGAGAATAGAACTTAATTTTACTTTTAAATGAGAGTTGATTTACGCATTTTCGGTTTCTCATATTTTTCAGTAAACCTTTTTTCATTATTTTATTTAGATTGTTACTTAACCAAATACCTATTGAGCTTTCTCTAAATTGTGATAGTATGCGTATCGGTACGTATATTGAAAGCTTCCGAAATGGATCAAGTAAAATTGTATCATCATTATTAATAGTGGTGTACTGCCGCAAGTGAATTACATCACGTACTTTCCTACAAAGTTAGTTCACCGCAACCATGGTTTGACCTCTCTCTCCGAGATGAAGCGCGGGTAAACCCATCACGCATCCTGCTCTCCTGGTACTCGGTACCTGAGTACTAGAACAATGGCTATTCGATGCAGGAAGAAACCGCAGGACTTAAGGCGATGCGTTCCCATTACACCTCGGGTTTGTATTTGTTGCCCGACTATTTTGTACGGATTGTTCGTGTCAATATTTGCAGTTACAAAATGCCGCGGTGAAATGTCAATGGGCGCGATCGGTGGCGTTGGTTGGTTCGATTCGTCCCGAGCAAATCGATGACATAAACATTGTTTCATTCGTGTATTGATTTATCGTTCACCAATGCAAACACACCTTCTAATGGTAGATTCCCGAGGTAATTTTCTCTGCTGACATTTATATTAACGTCCTATCTTCGTGGACCACGTATTTAGTAGGAGGGTCTCGCAATTATTGATTTCTCTTCCACGCCGTTCTGCTATGCGCTGTTTACAACAATGACAGCTTTCTAACAAATTGTCGGGCATTAACATAATGTATCTAACGTGTGTTAAACGTCTCGAATTAAGGCTGTACAACTCTTGTAACAAAAGGCGATGGAATCGCATCAAAGGAGAGAAATGTGATGCAAATAATGAATCGGATGAATCCACCCACGTTATTAATACACGTCGAGCGAGTTAGAAGTGTGTACGCCTATTGTTGTAATTTCTTCATAGAAAAATATATCATGAGAGAAAACAGGCGCATGAAATTTCGTGAGTGCTCACACCACAAAAAAGTGACAATAACAAATTCACAATGAGAGTGTCACATTGCGGTGAAAAGTATGCCCGTTGCGAAATCGCGTTCGGAAGATAAATTATCATAACAGTTTTTATACCTCTCTTATAAAATGGAGTTCAATTTGTACCTTGGTGGTGTATGTTATTTAAAATATTATATTTTCAATTTTGTGCGTTTGCGCGTTCATATTTAACAAATTTGTTTATATTCTAATTCTCTTATTAATTAAAAACGTTTTTCTTTCAGGTAATGTCCCCACTTTGGCAGCACTCAAGGAATAATATTGTAGCAAGGGTAACGTACTGCATAATTTTCCATATATATAATATTCCATTTCATTGCATTAGACATTTTATTTGAAAGTGGTGACATTTTGTGAAATAATTTAAGGCAGCATTTATGTATGTTTGTATAAATAACAATATATTACAATGCCCGGGGCGCAAAATGAAGGAGAGACAGACTGAAAGGCGCAACCAGGCTCCGATAGCTCTTGCCGTCAGAATGTAATGATCGTAATTTATGCAACAGCATACTTGTCCCTTCGTATCAGGATACCAGTAGTTCGAAAGGGGTATATATTCCACCCGGTCCGCTTATGCTTCGCCCGGAAGCCATTCGGTTTATAAATAAAATGTCGTAATATCTAACTGTTCCCATTGCACGCGAGCTAATAAATTAAATTGTTTGGGCCTAGCTAGCGATAACTTCGACTTAGCGAAGATGACAGCGGTAATATAATATGTAGGTTAATAAAATGTGACTACTAGCCGCTTGTAAAACATTTGTTTTAGCAGAAACCATGAAATATTCGTGAGTCACGATCGGAATTCGCAAGGATATTATCGGGCTTCGTACATTAAACAAGTACTGGAGGAATTGATGAAAACACAGCTCGTTTCCAATAATCGAAGCAACTCCAATTTTCGATTGAGTCGTGAAGTAAGACGGTTATCTCTGCACTGCAATGATTTATTGCACTTGTCTACATCTTACAAGTCTGCAAATATAACTGCACAACTTTAGTCAATGCGAAAGCAATATAAACCCTGCCCTTTATTTCATATCAGGTAACTAAATACTGCAAAAAGCATTCTAAAATAAAATAAATTGTAAAAAAAGCTTCGAATTTACGTTCGTTAAAAACCCGAAGCTTGTAACTTTTGCTTTTCGAATAAATTATAGACATTGCCTTCAAATTAATTGAATTTATTGTCACTCGGAGTAAAATTGTCGTTTTCGAATAGCCTAATCTGTGTCCATTATCGAAAACTTATTTTTAGTACCCGCCATTTCTGAATTGAGACGACCAGTAATAGGCTCAAGGCAAATGTTTGTCTTAAACTTAAAAGATTTTTTTTATATTCCGAAACCTGCCACCCGTTTTGGTATGATTTCTCCTATTCATTTCGGGCGCCATAAATTCCTGGTAATATAGATAAAATTTAAATGTGCATCGTAAAAATTCATAATGTGATATTTATTTGTAATTCAGTTTTGATGGTAATAGTTTTACTCAACGCGGTTTTTATTGACAAACACACTTTTGGCTATTTGTATTTTATGTTTAGCAAACAAAATACAAGTATCTATGAAACGTTTACGTAGGCAGTGTAGTAGTTCTGATATTTTTCGGTGAACTGTTTAGAAAAACAATGATTGTTTTTAAATTTCCGCATCTATTTCACCAGACTAGTCTCGCGACATATTTTACACCTAGAGCTTCGACGTTTATTGCTTTTCATAATGTATTTACGACTTGAATCTCCATAGTTTTTATTTAAATCAACGACGTCTCTATTATTAGGTACGAGTGTAAAGAAATAATTTATGGATTGTCGGAAAAATAACATAATCATTAAAAAAATATTGTATACCCACCTATAAAATCATTGAATTGTGTAATAACGATATTATTTCTTTA
Organism: Brachycentrus maculatus; assembly: GCF_059751285.1. Taxonomy (NCBI): domain Eukaryota; kingdom Metazoa; phylum Arthropoda; class Insecta; order Trichoptera; family Brachycentridae; genus Brachycentrus; species Brachycentrus maculatus. Next base: position 907,033 of record NW_028280878.1, on the reverse strand, counting down.
ATTTACATAAAATAAATTAAAACGATATAAAATATGTTTTATATATTTTTACATAAGGATAATAGAATAAATTTGTATTATGAAATATGTTTTATTAAAATTTCTCCAAAAATACTTAATAGCTTGATTGTTAATCCAACCAAATTTTGTGCGAATAAAACTAATCATTTTATCTATGTTTTCGTACAAAAATATTATTTCATATAATCAGATTTTGGTGAAAAACTGTTAAAAAAATAGTAACTAACCATCACGCCGCCTCTCCGCAGAGGTAGGTAGAGAGAATAGAACACCACATCATCAAGCATCTTTAACGTACTATATTACGAAAATGGCGCTATATAAATTATAAATTATTAACATATTTTTTCTATATGAACTGTAAAAAAAACAAAAAATTCAATGTACATAATAATATCGGGCATGGAAAGACGTGTCTATGGACGATCGAATCCAGTACCTCTCCGGCGGTCGGTCGTTGATTGAATTCTGTGTTTTTGAATTACCTAACGTCCAAGTGACTCTAAAATCCAGCCACGGCTTATGCAACACCGCTTATCATGACCCTACTCAGGCTTCAACTTTTTAAGTTTCATAGCCTATGCCTACTTGTGAGTGGATTTACTCTTTATGTTTAAAGTTACTATAATTTCATATAATTCATGAGTGAAAATTCCAGACAAAAAAACTCGCTATTGAATTCTGTGTTTCGTTGTATCCCCTTAAGTAGAAATGAGTGAAACTGACGAACGTTACGGTCTTCTGGGTTACGCCAGAAAGCAGCCTGCTCTAAAATTTAGACTAAGTAATTCTACAGTTTATTCTGGATTAAGTTGAACTTTCGCTTCTGTCCTTCTACATTCACGTTCGGACATATCCAGTTTATATTTTGTCATATTGCCCACATAATAACCACTTCTATTTTATATATTGAACGTTAGGTAGACATCTTGAATAATTTATGCTAATGAGCGCAAAAGTCTAGTCTTCGGTCAGTAAAAAACATGCAGCTTCTCATAAAAGTAATCGATTGTTTATGCCGCTCATAAATCATGTTTTTTCTCGTGTTTGCAAAGTCATTTTTTCAAATCGGATAATATTTCTTAACAATAATTAAGGCCTGATCTCCAACAATATCTTATATGATGACGGATCGTAGGTGGTATTCATTTGAATTCTATTTCCATTGATGGTATCTCGAAGGCTCATTGGAGATCGATTTAAATTATTTGTTTCCAGTTCTGGTCTTATTCCCAGCATTCTATTCGTCGATAAATAAACCACATTAATTCTTCAAACCCTTATTCGCACCCAATGGTGCATAGGGTACTGCATCATATAAAAGCAGTGTTATCTTGATCGACACATGAAGGAAAGGTGATCAGCCCTCCGCTTCAGGTACCAGTCCAGGGTAGTATTGAACAAATATTAGAGTGAAAATCCATGAAATATTAATGCGAAGGTACCAGTCCGGGGTAATATTGAATTAGAGTGAAAATCACTTATATTTATTTGACCTGCCTCCCATGGGAATCGAACCCGGGACCTCCATTACGGTAGCTGAGCGCGCTGACCATTACACTACGGAGGCGGAGAATATTAATTCAGTATATGAATACCACACACCACCCTAACATATTCATGGGTTCCTGATATTTTTTAAAGATATATTATATACAAGTTGCACTAGGCCACGCATTACTGTGACTATATAGTTAAATGGAAAAGAAAGAAAATATGAATCACACATTTCTAACATGTATAATTTCATAATGCTTGTGAAGCATTGAAAAAAAACTAGTGCTATCGATAACGTTGAAAATGCCTGTGACAGCAGCTGACAAGAAGCATGCTGTCCGCCATTAGTAATGTTTGGTATTGCGTGTGTTGCTGTTCAAGAAATCGTGCTGTTTGATTCGCTGTTTGAAAGCATTTCTAAGAGTACCCGCCTAAAAAAATAAGCGCGTATTCCTATGCAACAATGTTTTGCATTTGAATATTCAAATACTAAAAATTTATAATAAGTTTCAAAGAAATCGGTCAGTAAATTAAAGATAATTTAGATTTCGAGCAAATAAAAATTTACTTTTTTATTTATATTTATATAGATTTATACAAATTTATTTTAATCGTTTTTTTATTATGTTTTAAATCTTTTTTACATATCGAAAATGCGATTATTATTTTATTGCTTTAATTTACATAAGTTTTAAATTACATTGTTTTGAGTATTAATAATTTCTGAATTAATTTTTAAATAAAACACAGATTTTTTGAGTCAACTAAATTGTATTCTATTAAAAACACATAAAAATTAATATTGTGACACTTGTTTCGTCTAGTTACGGCATTTTCAAACGAATGACAATCATTTGAAAATGCCATAATTAGGCGAAATAATTGTCACAATATGAATATTTGTGTTTTTAATAAAATACAACTTAGTAGACTCAAAAAATCTGTGTCTGATTTAAAATTAATTCATAAATTAAAACGGAGTTCTACAAATTAAACGCCAAATCAATAAATTAATAATTTCGTTAAACGTAGGAATTTCGAATATATCCTACTATAATATAATACTATTAAAAGAAAACCATTTAAAATATATCAAACTATTAATTTAAAACGTTAATAGGTTTTCGATCATTTACAAAAGATCCCTTAACGCTGCGTCAACTCCCTTGCTTTGTGAAAGATATAAAAAAGACTACATTTATCAAGTCAGTCACCGAACTACTTACAGTTTTGGCATATGCATTCAACCCTTACTAATATGATATGATCTATCCCTCTCGCACTAATTAAGTATATATCCATCCCCTTTGCTATCTTTCTAATAGCTACGCATATTTGGTTAACGGTTATTAATAATACGTTCACCGAAACACCTTTCTTTTTTACATTATTTTTTGACATCTCAACATAGATGAAGAAGAATATGGAAGTCTGGACATTAATTTCGATCAATTTGTAGAATGCAATACGTGATACAGGGCTTATGACCGTCATAGATTTGGTTTAGTGATCACTTTACACATGTGTAACATTCACAAATTCCACCCATGATTCAAAACCACACTACTCATTTTTTTTAAAACTTCTTAATATATTGATGAAACTCGTAACATGTTTTATAAGTTTGAATTCACAACAGCCATCTATGTTGGAATGAGGAAAGCTTTATTAAGCAGAGACTCTTTCCATTTGTATGTGAGGTCCGGATCCTGGAAAGTATTCACATACTTGAGAAACGCTTGAAAACATGGTTTTTCATTTATTTAACTAGTTTATAATTTTCCTTTTTTGATATTTTTTTAAATATAAAAATAGGAATATAATAATAATTGTGAAAAAACAACCGATTTCAGAATATAATTTTTTTAAATGCCTTTATTATTTATGTTTTTTAGTTACTTGAAATAACATGGCTCATATGTAAAATATTGGTTTAACCTATTTTTTTCTTCTTCTAAAATTCATATCTTATTCACACACTTACATATAATTACTTTTATATTTTCATGCCTTCATTACGCACATTCTTGGTTAATCTGTTCTCTTTCCGTTTTTCTAATTACTTGCTGTATGTATTTCATTCATAAACACGAGTAGTAAATCGGAGGATAAGGTTTACGTTAGTGATTGGACAATCTGATTGATGGCTCTTGTGTTGGAACTAAATGCCGGGGAAACACATTGGAAAGAGATTGATTTATGCCAACACAACATATGTACATTCAATATGTATATGTGTGTGTATATATATATATATATATATATATATATATATATATATATATATATATATATATATATATATATATATATATATATATATATATATATATATATATATATATAAAGGTGTGTTGAGATGGTTTGGACATGTGGAGCGTATGAGTGAAGAAAGAACGGTTAAACAAATTTATGGAGCGAATGTAGTTGGAAAAAGAAGCAGAGGACGACCGAGGAAAACTTGGCACAATCAGGTATGTCAAATACTTGAAAGCGGCCGGGTCAGGAGTCGTAATAATCGTCGGGTATGTATGAGGAGATGCATGAATGTAGAAGAGGCAAAGAATGTTTGCAAAGACAGAGTGGTGTGGCATTCGATTCTCTCTGCCTACCCCTGCGGGGAAGCGGCGTGATGGTTAGTTAGTTAGTTAGTTATATATATATATATATATATATATATATATATATATATATATATATATATATATATATATATATATATATATATATATATATATATATATATATATATATATATATATATATATATATATATAAATAAACCTGCTCTTTACTGTTATTATTATTTTTTTATTAATTGTTTTTGTACTATTGGTATTATATTTTCAATGGTTAACAACCCTTGTACATAATTAACAATGGAAAAATAAAAGAGCAATAAAATAAATAAGGAATGCCAAAATAAAACAATAACCGCCAATTGTACACGTTAAGGCACACATATGTTTAAAATTTTAGTCTTCTCATTAAAAACATTTTAATGACACATTAGTTATTATAACTTATGTAATTTGAGTTAAGGAGAAAAAATATTTAAAAACGGACCCCCGTGCAAATGCTTTGTTATTGAGAACGTTTCCAGTTGCATGTTTGCGTTTTAAACTTTGTTCTGAACTTTTGGAATTGTGGTATTTTAAAAAGCTATTTGCGGTTATGGCGTTCTCACAAGCCGTCGGTGGAAGTCAGGAGTCGGTATCCGGCGAGCAGGACGGCACTGGAGGCCTCGCAACATTACAATGTTTTAGTTAGCGCTTAGTCGCGGTCGGCGCGCGTGTGACCAATTCGTAAATGCACCGCTCTCCTCGTACTTATTACGCCCCATACCTTCCGTGAAAATCTTATTGCGCTTTTCCAGTCCTATTATCACTTAAACCAAAGCTAATATTGGGTTGAAGACCTTCCTTACCGATATCATAACGCTCGATACCGGGAATTGAACAAAACAAGCTCTTTCGGTATCTGCACATTAGTTTCAATAGCTAATATTTATATTCCTCAGCCTTTATATTCCTCAGCCAATGAAATCAAGGATAATTTAATATAATTTTCTTATCTATAAACCCCGTCGTAATCACGTATTGCACTCTACAAATTGATCGAAATTAATGTACCTACCTTGAAAGCATTCAGAATTTAAGTTATGGTCTTTTATAATATGCAGTTAAAAGCTCATATCTTAATTTTTCGCAATAAAAACCATTTAAATTTAAAAGGCTCGACTCGTTATTTTAAAAACATACCATTCAAAGCTGATTTTTATGTAATTTAGAAGTAAAAATGTCTGATAAATTTGATAAATCATGTGAAATAATGTCATTTTGTGCGTGTCTGGCCAATAATTTTGTACACTCACCATGTTGACTAACCTCTTAGCCATTACCTACCATTTGTTGAATGTCTAAAACGTGTTGATTTATTTGTACCGGGTAGTATACAAGTATTAAGTACCGGGTTACACGATATGTTTTCATAGGAAAATATTATAATTCTCCAGGGTAATTTTTGAACTTTATATACGTAATAAATGTCCATTAGAATTGTGTGCTTTATGTGCGGTATTGGTGGGTTTTAAACACGGTAATAATACTGTGTGAACTGAGTTTTTTGTATTTAGGAGACGTTTACATGTTTCTAAACATGCATTAAAAAAATTTAAAATGTTTTTAAAAATATTAACTTGATGGAGCGATTAGATTATACTGTGAATGTTTAAAATTTTTGAAAATAACGACGTACTTATTTATTTTTCACAATTTTGTCATCTGCTCATATGTAAGTTGAATTGAAGAGAGTATGTATGTCATCCGCTAAGCCAAGCCAAGTACTAGGAAACAATGTATGGATATTTATAATATACTAAGAGCCCAGTATCGGCGTCAATCGTCAACGTGTGTCGGGCCGTCAAAATTTAAAATCAACCAGGTAGATACCAAATTAATTACAGGCAAGTAGGTACCTGCGTCAGTAATGGCGGACGGCTATTGGCCTTACGATCCGCCACCCGTGTACCAATCAACGGACGCCCCCGCGGCCTCATTGCCACTGGGAGCTGCCTGTCTTCCCAAACATGAAACGTCATCTCCATAGTGACTTGAGACAATGAAGGCTTACCTGCGCGTTTTTCTGATTTCCTGGTACTGCATTTTAATGAAATCAATAAAAAAAACCCGAGACAGACACTTTAATTTGGAAACTGCATGGATGCGTCGATCAATCATTCAAATATTAGGTTATAAATAAATAAATAAATAATCATACTAATTTATGCAGGAAAGTAGGATTTTTAAATGTTTCACTTAGTAAATATCACTATTTCTGAAAATCCATTATGACACTTGTTTAATTTTCAAACACCGTAAAATGATGCGGAATGCATCAAAACACGTGTCACAATAGATTTTAAGAAATAGCGGTATTTACCATGTAAAACTTAAATTAAAAATGCATAGATTTACCACAAAGTGACTGCTGAATTAATTAGTGAATGTAAGATTTCATTTTATTTCAAAGTATTTCTTTGTCTTTTAAGAAAAATATTAACCACCCACCCTTCGTATTAGATTCGGTTGTATCTGAAGATCAATATGAGGAAAAAACAAAAGATGATCCGGGTATGAATAATAAAAAATAAAAGAAGAAAAAAAAAACACGTTTAATGACTTCACGGTAACCGCACTAAATCGGATTTAATATGAGTTTCTCGTTTAACGATACAAACCGTGGCCTGAGTCTTCACCAAAATTGTATCATGCCGTCGGAATACTTAGTGGTCTGAAAACAGAAGCCTTTTTTTACATAATATTTTAGAGATACAAAGGGCTGGGATAAAAACCCAACGCATCCATGTTTTACGGAAGCTCGCATCCATTATAAATTATCATACTTTAATTTTATCTTCAAATTTGAATAATCATTTTAATTTCTAATATCAGTTTCGAAATTTAGCTAACGCCATCCCATTTACATACTAAAATATTTCGGTTAAATTTCCCTACATGATCGTATCATGGGCCGTGGGCGCAAGTGAAGGTAAAAAAAACGTGAAAAAAAGACAGTTAAAATAAGAACCAAACCCTTTTCGCAAACAAAGAATAGAATATATCTACAAAAACATCAATTATACAAATTCTTCAAGAAAACAATCACTGAAAACTAGAAACACAGATATCTCAAAGATATAAAAATAATTTTAAAATATCCAAATGCAACACAAAACAGTACCAACAAAATTACATGTACTTGGGAATAAAAAAATTCAACTGCCTCCCTTTAGAAATAAGGAATATAAAAGATACAAACACTTAAAAAAGACTATACAATAAAAAAACTAAGGAAGATAACTCCCTTGCACCGCATATAAATATGTGTTTCCCAGTGATATTTTTTTTAAATGTATAACATGTCACTCAACAACAAAAAAAAAACTAGAAAACTCCCTCTCCAACCACAAGAGCTCAGTCTCTTTCTTGGAGAGGCTCAGTGCAACTAAAATTATAAGATTGTATTAAGTAGAAATGTATAGAAATTTTATTAAATTGTATAAAAATGTAACTACATTAAATTAAATAAAAATTGTCCACCTCCATAGCGTAATGATCAACATGCTCGGCTACCATACCGGAGGTCCCGGTATCGATACCCAGGGGGGCGGTCATATAAATATAAGTGATGTTTTCACTCTAATATTTATTTGATACTCCCCTGGACCGGTACCTGAAGAGGAGGGCTGATCACCTTTCCTTCATGTGTTAACGATCAAGATAACACTGCTTTTATATAATGCAGTGCCTTATGCACCATTATGTGCGGATGAAGGTTTGAAGATATTAAATAAATGATTAAAAATTATGTACTTAAATATTTCGCTTGATCGTTTTCCCTGAATCATCGTGTCATAGGCCGTAGGCGCAAGGGAAGGTAAAAAAAATGTGAAAAAAAAACAAAACAAGATCGCTCGAGCACAATGTTTGTTCTTTTAACTCGGAGCATACACAGTTCATAAGGGAAATGACTTGCGCATTGCACCAATGAGCCGCGGGCCCGAATTTCAAATTACAAGATGGATTCCAATACGCCGGTCAAAGTGGCCAGACGTTTTTTTTTGCGACGAACCTGGTATTGTCGGTTCAACACAGCGCTTCGGTGTGCGTAATTATACTCTAATAAAGAGGTTCAATATCGGCACCTTTTATTTACCATTTGCTCTATTTCCCAGGCGGCACTTATTAGCTATTACGTTGCAAGAATGCACCTTTTTGCAGCTACCGACAGGGGTCTCGATAATTAAAAAGCCAACATTTATAAAGTCAGATATACCAAAAGGCATCCACGTTGCACATTTTGCTAGCGTCATATAGGTAATTACATGATCTGCATATTTTAATTAATTTATTTAAGGCCAAGTATTTGTTGAAGTCACAATTTTATTTCCTCTAAATCCAGGTAACATTTTACGTAAATGATTTTCTTCTTAAAAATCGTTTTTGCATTGAAAAAATAAGTTTTTCTTCGAAATAACTAAATGGTTTTGAAAATAAAAGAATTGTTGAAAGGCGAGGAGTCAATAAAATAAATACATAAAAATAGTTTTTTCATGTTTATTCTAAAAAAACTAAATAATATCCAATATACATTTTTTTAATTGAGCGTGAGCACACGACCAGCCCTGAGCTTGGCTGAATGCATTCTGATTTCAACGCTTGAGACAAGCTTCAGATCTAAGCCTTAATCTCTGATGCATACTTTCATACTACATTTTTGAGAATTTTTTTCACCTACTTGTGCTTTGTGAAAATAACTCCTAAAATGAGAAACCCAGATTTGTGAACTATGGATACACCAAAAATTTATGAACTTAAATAAATTTTTCATTGGTTCTAGTTTCATACTACATGTATATGTGCAAGGTTAATCGAACAATGTGTGCGGTGATTAATAATAATTAGAATGTTAAACTGACATCTCCCAGCTAGTGTACTCTTGATTGGTCTTTAATGGTATACGCACAATAAAACCGCATTTGCGATTGCACCACGCTATACTGAAATGCTATCTCATCAAATGTATACATGCATCTAAATTCATTAATTACGTCAATCAGTATTTTCATCCGAGGGTAATACAACATCCAGTGTCCTGAATACAATAGCGCCGTATCTCACCGCTCATTTCCTTGCCAATTACTTCCTCGGCTATTTACTCGGATAATAATTGATTTTATTCCCCCGACACCGCAGTGAATCCATCTCAAAGCGCTCATTTGCATACTGATGCGAGATAGATCCTTACAATCTGTATAGATCCCCTGTGTTTGAACTGTTAGTGAGGACAAAGGAAGACATTTCATTATATGCACAGGGTTTCTTTTGAAAAATATGGACCCACGGACGATTTTAATTTTCACCATTGCATAGTAAAACCCTTGTACTGTAATAACTTGCAACTTGAAAGTGCTGAAATGCGAATGCTGGAGTGTCCCTTAGAGACAAAATAAAGAGTTCACGCATTCGTGGAAGCCTGGGTGTGACTGACATCAATAATGAGGTAAAGGAAAGGCAATTGAGATGGTATGGGCACATAGGACGTAGAGAACCTGAAAATATTGTAAACTAGGCGATCGCTATGGATCTTCCTCGAAAGACATTTAGAGGAAAAGCGAAAAATTCATGGATGCTAAAGAAAGGTAATATGATTCGAAGGCATGACCTAGGTGACGTTGTATATGATAGAAGGACCTATAGCCAGAGGACGAAGAGAGCTGACTTCAACAGTTTACAAAGAAGATAAGCTTGGATAGAGCCAGGAAGAAGATGGTAAAAGCTTGTAATAACTTATGCACAGTAAATGATTGATTTCAGTACATATATAACAGCGCAGGTAATCTACCTGCTAATTTGCATATTTATTAGAACACTTCGAATATATGGAGATCTATAATGGATTACGCGTGAGATTCTATCATCTACCTACACAATACTCATGCAAAACAAATACATACTCATACAATGAGACATTCCATTAATAATCTCCCTTCTATGTTCGTTTCTCTAATTAATTGCTTTGAAATATTAACCGTTGAAATTTGTGTTTGATTCCAGACGTTTTGAGTGATGGTATCGAATGTTCGATGATTTATTGAATAAATAATCAAGCTCCAATTGTCGAGACATTATCGGTAGGTCTTCGTGAAACTGATATATGTAGTCGCTATGTCTAACCTAAAGAATATGTAGAACACATTATATTGCGCGACTCGTTTTTCGATCTGGACTTTCTAAATCCTGCCAGGAGACATTTTTCTTTTTTGTATGATTGCCATCTCTTCCGAGGTAGCTTCCTGAGCGAGGTCTTACAGACGACGCTAATGTATGAAGGGAGTTACTTATTTCTGGGAAAAAAAGGAAAACGGCGGTGTGGTTAGGAAAGGTATCAAAAACCCCTATCCCCTCGATTTGAGGAGATGGTGCAGAAAAAACCTTTTTTTAACCCTTCGAGCTCTTTTTTCTAAAGACGTCTTGCTTGAATGTCTTCTCTTGTATGAGAACTTTTAACTGTCGCGTGTAACGTTAAGTATAATCCCCAAATAAAGTACGCCTCCATAAATTCCACCATTGTTATACTTTAGGCGCTCGGGAACTCGAATTTTTCTTGCTTTTCTAGTATGCTAATATTAGGATTCCAAACGTATTATTTATTGGATAACTTAATAAAATGTATTCCTATCACTGACTTGTAAATAGAATTACGTAGAGTTGTATTTTTCTGTTACAAAGAAAGAAGTTTCCAAGTTCGATATATATATACAAATAAATTATCATTAGAAATGAGTTTGTATTCGATCAATGATTAATAGAATATTTATAGTCGGTAACTTTGAAAATATTTATAGAGTTGTGCGAAAAGTTTGTAATTTATTAGGCAGGTACATCATTTACTAGTGTCGTATATTAATATTACTGTTTTCTCAAACAAAATATTTTGTAATATTTTTTTTGTTATTAGACATGGATTATCCAACCTAAGGATGATATATTCAATTCACTTATGTATCTTTAAATGGAGTAAGCTATATAGTTCACAAATTCTCAACCGAAGGCGCCACCGTTAGTCAAAATGCCAAATCTATAAAAATTACAACTAACAACGAAAGGAATCCAACAACAGTGGATATCTACATCATTCTAAATTGAATGCAATTTGGATGTTAAATAATATTCAGAATGGTAAACGTTACACAAGTATATAAAGTGATCGCTTAGCCAAATTCCCTGAGATACTCAGACTTTCATTTTCTTTCGTTTAAAAAAATATATTGTTGATGGTTTGCCTCAAGTTGAGACACAATAATTTAAAAAATAATTTATTGAGATTTTTTTATGAAATTTGTTTTTGCGTTTGTTCACTTCACATCAAAACGTAACGCGTTCAAAGTAGAATCAAATCAGCGTATTACTGAATTACGTTTTAATTTTACATAAATAACGCAGAGACGATAAATCTTCGGTGTTATCCTTGTTTTAATTTAAATTTTATCCATAATCTCTGTGTTTTAATGAGCGGTGCGTAATTATTGTACGCAAATGTTAATCTTGATTCCAAAATACCTCCGTAATAACTGTAATACAGTCAGATGTAAAATTCTGGTTTTGTCGAGTAAATTTATTACGCAACCCGCGGGCCATACTACGGGTGAGGTGTCAGCTAACAATAATACGTTCGGATACCCGATATTAACATTTTAATTTTAATATTTCACTCCTGTAACCGCCTCACAGACTGTAAAAACCCTAATTGCTTAGTATGGTTATCTGACTTCACTTATAAATAAAGTATTTTCTTTGTTTTTTTTTTTATAAATAAATAAATGAAATATTTATGGGTATCAGGAGCACATAAGATTGATACGAATCTTCGGATAAATACACGAAGAGGTGTCGGGCATGACGGGGATTCGGGATCACGTGTGTGAGTGTGAGCGCGGATCGGCGAGGCGAGTAACTCCGAAGAAAGCGAGCGGTAGGCTTAATAAATAATGTGTGCCTGTAATATTCCTCTTATGCATTTTTATTTTATACCAGAAAACGTGCTGTCCCTTGAATTTGTAATCGAGATATGAACCCGAACGGCGCGGATGCCACTTGTTTCGTCGCTCGTGTAATAAACTTATTTTTATTACTCATTTTGCCTTTGTGGATGGACGGTAAATATTCGATGTTATTTTCCAATGCCGAGCTTTTATGCATAACGACTTTTTAAACGAACGCCTTATTGATTCTTCGCGATTTCACATATTTCATCTCTAACAACCATTGAATAATTTTAATGATGTGTATTTTTTCTCGATTGCCATACCGACTTCAGTCATTTTTCTATACCTTGAATAAATATTAACATTCTTTTCTTCGATTCCAGTTTCTAGAGTTTTTATTTTGTGAATATAAGGAGCTGCTTAAAATTATATTTTTAGTGCTGTTCCTTCGACTATAGAATCGATAATAATCGTTTACTCACAAATCTGAAGGTGCTTCTAAACCAGTCGGTAATTGCTCACTTTATTCTAACCGGAAAATATAGTAATTTCAGCGGTTTCCTAAACTTTCTCCTACTAAGCCGAAGAACCTGTGGGCAGCGTATAGTATCCCCGATACGGATTTGAATCCCGTACTATATAATTAGTGTACATTACTCACGAGACCATCACTCGTCTCAATTTTGAATAACAAGTGACCCGGAGAGCAGAAGCGAGTGAAGGTTCACTCACCGCAATGAAGGCACCGCCGTTTAATTTGGTCGTTCAGAGTAAAACGTATAGAGTTGACAATGCTTCTTTGTAAGGGATGTGTTATTAAGCAAACAGGCAATGCGGCGGGTAAAGTGCAATTAGTGTGACCCGTATTGTTACACGCTACTGTCACATAAAATGCTCTAACGAAGAATTATACACTAGTACTCTTGCTGCCCTGGTAATTGAAGCGATCACAGGACATGACCGATTTTGGGGATTGAATTTTGCCATCAGATTCAACCCGTGTATTTCATTATTACCTACATAGCATCGTCCAATCCATCCTGCTGAAGGATATTTATATAACTGTTTGATGTTAGTTATTCGTCTCAGCAGATGATAAACCGAAACACCTTTAATGCCTGTTTGCATACCTACCCTTATTTACCTTTAGTAAACAAACTGATCCTTAATGAAAGCAGAATGATTCTACCTAACTGTTTGTTTAATCGTTGGGTATAAACCAATATGGCGCGAATTATTATGACTGTGTAAATACGTCCTTTACAATAATTTACATTACCGTCTTATCTAGCCAAATGATGCTTTTCATTATGTAGTTCTGAATTCGTACGAGTACCTACATTGAAATGTAAATGTTGTTAGTAGTTTTAGTTAAAGGTTTCCAGTGTTTATGCAATGTTCTTCTTTTCAATGCAATGGGTTGCCTATGAACTTGAATATCACTTTACGTTTAAAAAAAAATTATTCATCAGACATAATTATTTAAGTTTCTTGGCTATTCAATAGTTTCTCTTAAATTGAATAACATACACCCATTTATTATATATACATTGGCTGATTATATTAGTATGTGTTAATTGAACGCTGTTATTATCTCATATTCGGAAATAAGGGGATTACATGGGTTAAAAGCCGAATTCCCGGGTCACGAGGGAATGTTTTAAGGTTAAAGGTTTCATTTTCAGGAATCTTCATACTAATCAATAACAAAGCGTTTCTAACTAAATTTATACATCTTAATAGAGTAAATTCATTGGCACTATTAATAGGATAATGATCTTGTAAGATTGACAAATTCTAGGAGGAACGACACAAAAAAAATATGATGTACATATTTATGTCAAAAATTATAGTAATAATACGAATGTACTACTACCATCACGATGTTTCCTCACAGGGGTAGGCAGAGAGGATAGAACGCCACATTCTTCTGTCCTGACATACACTCGTCGCTTCCTTCACAGCCATACATCTAGTCATACATGCTCTCCGTTTACGCAGACTTTTGAGACCACCAGAATTTAGATTCTGATTGATCTAATTGTGCCAAGTTTTTTTCGGCCCTCCTCGTTCTGTTCTCCCGCTCACATTCGCCGCAAATACTTTCTTCGTCATTCTCTCGCTATCCATTCGCTCCATATGTCCATTCCTCCTAAAGTAACGCTTCTTAATTTTTTAAATTATCCCAACGGGAGCCTTACATTCCTTTTTAATATCTATATTTTAATTCTGCCATACAATATTTCCCACACGTTCGTCTAAGGGAGCGCATTTCATATTTATCAACGCTTTAATCCTTTTTTTATTTCAAAATTTATAAGTGTAGGCTATTGTGCCTTTATTTGTGATGCCCGTATGAATAATAATCGATTACGATTAATCGTAACCATTTCCTCCCCGTTTGGTAGTCGGCAGCCATAAATGTTTATTACGTAATACATATTGTAGAAGAATCTCAATTATTTTACAAATTAAAATAAGTCTTAGGGGAAACCGATCGACGAATTTTAATAAAAGGCGTTAACGTTTTTGAAGGCGAGCAGGTACCGACGCATAGAGCTTTATTTACACCTCTATAAACTGCCTGTAAAGTCTATGGTGTTGTTGGTTCACACCTGTGCATCGAGATAAGTGTAAATTCACATGAATCGTTACTCGATGCCATCGTAAGTCACTGTGGATGTTCCGGACAACTTACTCCACCTTAACGAGCATTTTATACCACGCAGTAAAAAGTAACACCGTATTTTCATATGTAAATCATTAAACGATACTTTCGCTCTTTTCGGTCTCCAACTTAAGAGGTAAGCTAGTATGTACATATCTACATATACATATATCCTTGAACAAAGTTTCTACATTTGACTTGGTGATGGAATGATTATTCCGCGAAACCAGTAGTCATGAAGTAGTGTTTTAAAAAAATAGTATTACACAAAGTTAACGATGAATGTTAAGGAGAGTGTTGTATTACCATACCACAAAGTCGCATCATGAATTTGTTTCTCTATTCATTCGTCGATCATTTGATTCATATGCCAAAACCATCTCAACACACCTTTCTTAATATTATCGATAATGCTTATCTTAGCCTTGCATTCTTGTTTTTTTATTATTATTTACCATTGATTTCCGTACGTGCTTCAGCACTTTATATTATAAAGGAACTTAATAAATAAATTAAATAATAAAAAATTAAAGAATATAAAAAAAATAATCAAGAAGAACCTGTTTCATTGGAATCACAATTTCTGTATTGGGTGCATTTTGTGAATTAATCAGTTATTAAAATAAAACTCTATTTACAAGTAATATACAAGTAATTTAATACGACAAAACAGTGGGCATTAATTATTAAATTACCGTGACAAAAATCAGTAAAAGTAATTATTTTTTAATTATTTATATAATTCCATTTGGCCTTTTTACTCTAAATCTTAAATAACATTAAATTTTCAGTATGCACTTTAGTGTGACCCGACAAACATGGCGATTGTGTTTTAGCCTCCCTGTTCCTGGCTCAGTGAATTTATGGCAGCAATTAGTAATGTTACTAATTGCCGGTTACCGCCATTATCGGGTTTTTACCATGTGCGCCTATGCTCTATCCAGACCTACCTATGTAACATAACTTCCGATCCCACTCTATACTTCGTAGCTTCTGGATATGTGATATGGTACACATTTACACATCTATTTCCCAATTATATTTTATTTTTCATAAGAATCGAAAAATATGCACTTTTTTTTCATTTAAAAAAAATTGTTTGTGATACTTTGTGGTACGTTTTATTAAATAAATAGAAGATTAACTTTGTTTTATACTTTTATTTTTTATAATATTATTCCAATCGATTTCAACCAATGCCATGATTTCTTCAGTGATGGATACATTCTTGATACCATTTTTTATGACCATATACATTTTATCTTCTACAAGAAAATTGATAATTCGGCTTTTGCGGGATAGCAACATCATTAAAAATAATAGAATATTATTAATATTACTGTAAATAATAAATTTGTTTTTTCGATTACTTAATTTAATTGTAAATAAAACACCACTATTTCTCCTGAGCACCGCACGGTGTTTAGATATGATACGAAATGCATCGAAATACGAGTCACGATAGATTTTTTAAAGTGCTTTTTACAAAGTAAAATTAATATTTAAAATAATTAGATATTACCACAAAGTAACTGCCGAATCAATTTATGAAATTAACAAGAAATATATTTTATGTCATTATATTCGTTTTCCCTATAATCTTATTTTTCTATGCCGTAGACCTAATTGCTTGGATATATTTTATATTTTTTTCAATTAAATTTAACATATTGAAGATAGTCAGCTACTTCTCTTGAAATTACGTATGTATATTGTTTTACAAAATTCAAGCGAGAATCGTTTAATTTAATAAGTGGAACTTATATTTAATAAAATTTAGCTTCAGGCCAACAATTTGACAGGTTTAAATTTATCAAAACTGAATGCATAAAAAAAATATTAATAGTCTTTAATAAATTGTTGTTGGGATTCAAGGGTGTTTCAAAAACAATATCTTTAAAATTAGAAAGTGGTTCTAACGAGTGTTATTAAAATACAATGTATTCTTCTCCATTCGTCTTCATATTTCTTGCTCATATTTATTGGTATTTTTTACTATCATTAAAATATCACTTAACCCGTTAAAATTTAGAAAGGAGTTACACGAAAGGTTAAAAGTCCGATTAGTTACTGACCGATTACTCAATTCGTTATGAATTAAACCATTCACTTTTTCTCTTCGATTTTTACATTAGAAAAGGTGTAATTATTAATGCGCTGGTTTTAATGTAGTGGTTAGCACGTTTTATTATGACTTCCAAGCCTGAGGTTCCTACTTAGAACATGTCCTCATGCAATAGAACGAGCATTAAGATAATCATCTGCGTTAGCTTAATAGTCAAGGTACCAGTTGGTGCAAAAAATATTGTGCAGAAAAAATATGACATTGCATAAAGTCGAAATAATGAAATAATTGCAGTTTCAGAGCGTTAATCGTTCCATGTTGGATACGCAATCCGTAAAAAAAATAATTGTATATGTTTGTACCACTTTTTGTAAACATTCAGTTTATATGAATTAATTAAAAAATTTTGGTTGAAGGGTAGTCCTTTAGCTTCATGCAATACACTCAAGGTATACAACGCAAACACATAATTTAATTACTGGAGATATCACTCGTCTCTTCACGCCTTATTTATTTTAAAGAATGTATATTGAATTTTTGTTTGTTTTTTAGAATATACTTATAGAATATACTTATATAGAAAAAATATTTTTATATTTACATATATTTTTAACTTCTTTCCTTTTATTAACCCTTTTCTTTTTAAAACCATATAGTTTTTGCGAAGAAAAACTTATTTTTTCAATGCAAAAACGATGTTTCATGAAAAATTCAATTACGTAAAATGTAATCTGGATTTAGAAAAAATTAAATTGCGACTTAGCGAATACTGTGCTCTAATCGTCTACATATGCTATCAGTAAAAATAGTAAATAAGTATCACCTTTTATAAACGTACAAGTTTTTATGAATTAATCCAAAGATTTTGGTAGAAGGGTGGTCGTTTAAGGCTTCATATAATGTACTTAAGTCGTCCTGAACAAACCCCGAGTCCGATAAGATTCATGTGCACGTGTGCTAAAACATATTTCTTTTCTTAAAAGCTCCATTCTTACGTCACTCTTGCGGCTCGCTTGGAGGGGTCAAATCTCTACAAGCCCTACTTGACACATTTTAACCCTTCGCCTCCGGAACTTTCTTACATTTCCTTTATCGTCCGCCATGCAAGACTGCCTTCTCTATGACGTTTTGTACCAGGAGAGCATCCTTTTCAATCGGAGACCAGATTCGCCCGACCGATAAGGCCCCCGTGTGCGATAAAAAGTAGCTGCATCTCATTTTATGCTATAAATATTGAATGTGAGGGAGGGAGGTAGGATGTGAAATTGGAAGACCTCAACGTTTGTGGTATCCACCGACCCCCCAGCACCCATCGTAGGCAAAATTGCCATGCTGAACATATTGTATAAAAATAATTATATCAGGGCAACATATTATATGAAGGGTTATTTTTTGTGAAGGAAGCTGAGCAGCAAAAAAAAGTATTCTTCTGCTGTTCAATTATACAGTTAAATTATGTCAAATTTTTTACTGCTTATTATTCGCCAAAAAAACTGTTCTTCGGTGCTGTGATGTTTTCTCGAAACCATTTTTTTAAACATTTATGTAGAAACGTTATCAAAGCCACATTTCAACATAATATAACTGTTTAAATCATATTTTTTTCACCTCAAAATAAAATATATAAATATAGTAAAAAGTTATATGTAGTCAAACAAATCTCCACTGTACATATCTAATATATTCAGAAAATAAATATTCATTATTGCAACTGGAGCTGGGCTTTCATTTATATACATTAATAAAAATGTTTTTTTTTTCTTTTTCATATTTTCATTTTTGTTTTGCTGGAACATAGGTATAAATAGTTAACCTTCCTATGACGCAGTTTCGTAAGTATTATAAATGACCTTAGTTCATCCTATTCAATTTTGTTCTCAAATTCAAATTTCGATAAAACCTCTCTGAGGTACCTACTATGGATTCGACGTGAAGTAAACTTGTTATATATGAGGTTCATCTCTTTTCCTATATGACGAAACTGCGCCAGGGTATTCGGAGAGCGACTAAACTGGGTATATCATTCGGTGGGATATTTAGAAAGGACGCGGTTTAGCGTTTAGATCGCACATTTCTGAATACGGCTAAGCGAGGCATAATCGGTTTTGGAATCACGCCCGCGTTTTTACCAATAGCTCCGCGCATAGCGGCATACTGTTGTTATCTCCGAAGCACAGGAGCATTTTTTGAATATAAATGATTCGATTTCGTTCGGATATCTCTTTACCTCCCTTGCTCTTCTGCGCTCCTGGTAGTTTGTTTTGTTCGTGGCGTACGTGTGATGCTGTTCTGAAAAACGCTGCGGTATCTTTTGAACCTATATGTATTTAGCTACCTGCATTTATTGTTGAAAGTAATCTGAGAATGCATACGATGAACGCTAACAATGAACGTCATTTACCCGAATAGAAATTAGGTAGGCACACCTCAATCGGAGGATTTTTTCACTTTATATTTTTCACTAGGTACTTGCCAAACCTTTATTTACATATTTTTTAAATGTATCTTTGTTGAAGTTAGGTTATTCAAATATTGTAAGTTGGTGTTATTACTGTGAAATTGAGTTGTAAAAATCGTGTATGTTAAGAAAATTATAATAATGAATGGTTAATAAATTCTCAATTTATTGCAGAAAAATGAGAAATACACCTACAGGAAGAATAACCAATAATAAAATTTACGTAGACGTATCTATTAGGTGCTATTTCTCAATATCCATAACTCGCTTGGTATTAAGTCTGCCTTCTGTGGTTATATCACTAATAGCCGATGCTGCTAGCTGTGGGAAGTCAACAAAGGTTCCTCCTTACCTTGACGACAGTAATCCCAGTTTATGTGGAATATTCCTACTAAAGCCTAATCCCGGAATAAAATATTACAAAGTCAGTCCCCGTAATCAAACACGTAAACTCACGGATGAATGCGACGCTACCCGATTTAAGTACTTCTTTAAATAACTATTGTACCCGATGGTCATTTATAATTGTATTAAATCCGCCGAACTTATAATGAATTATTGATTGAAGCCATCGATAAAGATATCCTCCATACAACCACGGAAAGTTTACGATACATTAGAATGATTTATCGACGTTATAATGCAATTAAATGAATAAATGTCTCTTTCAATAAACGTTAGTGCTTGTGGATTGACCGTACGACCTCATTTTTCTTATCGATGCCTGTATTTGGAGACCGAAAACCTGCCCAGGCGCGTACGCCATTTAGACGTTAGGCTAAAAACAATTAAATTTGCATAAATAGCACTTATAAATAATTCAACAATTGATCATGCGACATAAATCGAATCGTATCTCGTATTCAGGACACTGACAATATAATTCAGAGTTATCAAGTTTACTTTATTTTGTGTAATTAAACGTACATGGACATAGCTTCCGAACCAGCTGTCTTTATTTAATAACTGAATATTGATAGTGTATATTAAAATATTAATTAACAAATTGATAACATAATATACGTTTTTGCATATTTAAAAGATTTATATTAGAGACATCAAATGTTAGTGTTGCTTTTAAATTTATACTTTATTATGTAATAAACTATCAAATTATTTCGACTTTCGACGCTCGATTTTTGAATAATTTTTTAAATTTTTTAATTACTACACCTATTCATGGAACCGTTTGTGTATACCTATATTTCTTTTTTAATTGATCCTAATCCTATATTCTAAGTGTTCAAAATAGGATGCTCGCTCAGGCTCAATAAGTGATACTTACAATAAGCCGAAAAAAGAGTTTTGTAAATCCTTGCTCATAGGGTCATTTGGGAGGCAACCTGTTCGGTCAAGTGATAATTGCCCACCCTAACCCAACAGAAATACCTGCCTTTCTTTAATTTATGGGCCCTAGGGTACTGTAACCATTCTCTGTGCTTTTTTCCTCTCAACCTTCGGGCTACTAACGCAATTACAATAAAAAAAACCTCACAGTCGTTAAAATAAATAACCAACCAAAATCACTGCTGTCCGTCGAGACTAAATCCTGCATTTGAGTTAATTCGTATAATTTCTATAATTAGCATTTATCTGAAGTCGTTTAATTCCGCGTCCCATTAAACCGCTAAACGAAAAATAATCTCATATAATCAGAAACATGCTATTATCGAACGATTTGATATTAGGATTATTTATTGGGCGACTAATTTTTACCTTTTTTATTATAGTGTAGGGAATAGTTTTAATCTAAACTAAATTAAATTACGAATTAGTCCGTAACATTTGATGGAAATTGTATCGGAAATTTTCATTGTTTATTGTCTGGTAAAATTTTAATAAATGTTAAAAATTAATTAATGTTCTGGTCTAGGATAGTGTTCCATTACTGTGGGTAGTCATGAACCAGGTATTAAGGCTGTACGTGCTTCTGAAAACCCTTTAAAAGCGACCCTCAAACAATATCCTATTAACGGTTCACTTTTTGGACAACTCGTTTTTCTCTACCGTATAGCGCAATCATTAACCCATTCATCATTTCCTACGCGTCCCGGATAATCAAAGGGACAATTTTATAATGTGACGGTCGAGTTAAATGACTAACGACATTTAAGTTGGGGGTCTTTGGTTCTAAGCCGCTTTCGGAGGAAGCAAAATGCTTGATTTATTACTTCTTTAATTCTAATGCTGTCCCATAGTGTATGAAATAAAACAAATTCATAAACGATTTAAATTACATTACACGTAAGTTAAAAAAGGCATGTAGAATGGGGGGGAAATCGCCATTCAACCCGTTCATTCAAACCTAAATTAATTACATATAAATAATATTGTAAGAAAAAAATAACGTATCAAATTCTTAATATGTCAACATTTACAGTTAGAAGGCTTGTAACGAAACTGGGTTTCGTTTTTTCAAATTGTTTTAATTAATTTAACAAAAAATCTAAATATATAAGTTAATCCAATGGTTTAAATATGCAGTTATATTGAATTCTCAGCCTTTATCCATCATCTCTGATCGTTTCACCGTTAAACTTATAAAATTGTGTGTTTCATTATTATCATTGTTTATAATGGATTCATTCCTGCTTTAAATGAGTGATTATAATATCGTTATGGATATGAATATAAAGTATCAAGCCGTGTTAATTGAGCGCATCTTATCGCGAAAACCGGAAACATTACAGATTTTATAGACTTTAAATTTTTTGTCAAAAGCTTTCGCAGGAAAAGAACTAATAAAATATTATTTAGGTTCTAATTAAAATACATTCTTATCTTTGTAACGAAAAGTATGATAGAATTATCTAAATGAGGTTCGCCTAAGAGGTCCCGGAGTAATTTTATGTAGATTTTTTTGGGAAATTTTGAGATTAATGTTACATAAGTCAGTTAATGTCTTTTCTTGATAGGGTGCGTGACTTTATTAAGAACGCGTACATTGTTACAGTTATTTTAGTTGTAATTATTTAATGGCTTAAGCGTAAGATTTAGAAGACGTCTGAAGATATCACGACATGTCGGAGATTTAGACATTATTTCTTGTTCAGTGTCGTGCTTGCATACAATGTCATGCATGCCTATACACTCGTACGAGTTCTTAGCACATAGCCAAGGCAAAAGGTTCACTAGAATTTGAATTTCATGTTGATCCGTAGGTAGACTGGAACTTTACCCCACGGTTTTGGGTGCCAATAATTTTAAATGATACAAAATAATTGTATTTATTTGTATTAATTTTACTCAATGTTATTATTGTGTTAATATGCACTGTATTTTTATGAATAGAAGAATAAATGAATTTTCTAGATAAAATCAGACTTTTATAAAATTACTTATTTGTTTAAAAAGAGTATTATAAAGGAACATTAACATTTACATAAAATTTCCTAAGATTTACTAAAAAAAAGTATTTTTAGGACGGAATAAAAGTTCACTGCAAAGCATTTTATTGGGACTGCAGTGTTATATTGGGGTTGATTCTATTGATGCGTTGCTTTTTATATTTTATAAAAAATCATCTCGAAACCTGCTTCGGTTTTTTTTAATTGCTCGTATCTACAATTTTGTTTTTTCAAAATAAGTCCAAGTCCTTGAAACATATTTTTATCGTTTATTTAATATCTTGATAATTATGACAAAAAATATCCCCATTATTCACCTGCCATAAGCGTTATTTAAGTGTCGCAACAAAAAATAAAAACGGACAAATTTGGTCTACAAAAGGACTAATTGCAATAAATGGCTGGGCTTTCTTCCAGAAAATTTAAGGATAAACGGTTCAGCGCTTCGATCCCATGACTGGGGTGCTATGTTAATCACTTTTTAGTATAAAATATAACAATAATACGTGTAGCATTATGGTATAATATTTGTATTCAATAAATTCTTTGCATACCTATTAAGCCCGTATGTTTCGAAATATACAAAAATCAGCTAATGAAATGTTGCGCAAATTATTGGCCAGAATAACAAGGATACCATAAGCGTTTGGCGATTCCAAATTATACGGGATCGCTTGTAAAAGCGCACTAATATGCATACATAGGTATCCATTGAATACTATGGCCCTGTTATTACTATAAATCTGAAAAGATCGCTCGCCAATTATGAGACCCTGGTATTTAAACCTTGAGATATACCGTAATTAAATAATTTTAAAAAGGGGACAGGGGTATTTTTAAACGTTAAAAATATTTATGCATTGTAGATTTTGTATACCTTTTCACGTATCCAAACAATCGTAAAATTTAACCTTACGTCTTAAAATCATAACTCTGCTTTTCTACATATTGTGTCGAGGTTTGTGAAACATTTTATAACTCATATCTAATTAAGATAATTCGTTCATTATATCGAAACGCCGTTTTACGATTTTCTTTGATCCATAAAGTTTTTATTCCGTCGGCCACCCGCAAATGTTTTCTGAATTGTCCCATTAAATTCCCATTAGCTTCGAGCCATGGGGTACAGCAGGTGATAGAAAATATAATTGACAGTATGGTGCAAAATTCGTTCGCTTTGTTACGCTTCTATCATAGTTTTCGGTTGTTGCCCGGAAATAATTAGTTAACGACGAATCCGACCACTTCAAATTCAATTTTATAGATCTTCCACGCAACGAATAACATTTTCAGGTAGAATAATTTTGCTTTTGTTTTAGGCCGTCGAATTTACGTTATTAGTTTGTCTTTTCGACAAATTTTATAAATAAAATGTTTACGGAGAACGGGGTGAGTCCATGAATGAACCATTTGTTAAATCACCGTGTTATAAAAAGCGAAGTTATATTTTATTACTTTCTCACGATTTGACAATTTAGATGATATCAAAGATACGTTTCGGTGATTTCAATGGCCGACATTACTATTTGACGAAAAATGTTTTTGCTTCGTATTGTAGAGACACATTTGACCGCAAAGCCAACCTAGGTCATCAGGAAAACATGAAAAAATATATTTATACGGCACTAATGTCCGCTTTACAATACTGGCTCGTATTTTCCCACTCATTACGTGCGGGTATCGTGACAAATGACAGTAGCTTCCTCTTAGCTGATGTTGTCGATTTAATCGTCTGTCATTTTCTGTCGTCTGGGAGCGCACCAGCGCCTAATATGGCTACTTGAAGGCTTAAGGAAGACTTTGTTTTGTTTTATTGAATTTCACTACCGAAGAATATTCGTTGCAACGTTGTGATCCCCGGGAAATAAACTAAGCTATGATTTTATAATATTATTCTTGCTATGTATATCTGTTTTTAAATATGTATATATATATATATATATATATATATATATATATATATATATATATATATATATATATATATATATATATATATATATATATATATATATATATATATATATATATATATATATATATATATATATATATATATATATATATATATATATATATATATATATATATATATATATATAATATATATATTTATATACACGGATTCTATTCCCAAGGGGTTGAAATAAATATAATCCTAGACTGGTACCTTAAGCGCAGGGCTGATCACCTTTCTTTCATGCATTTAGTGATCAAGGTAACATTTCATCTATCTGGTAAAGTTCTCTGTGAACCATTGGGTACGGATAAGAGTTAGACGAAGAAAACTATTGGTTTTGTAATTTACCGGGCCTCGATAAAAAATGGTTATATGTGGTATGCATATAACACTACCTATACGTTTTTTAGAAATTTATTAAAGTGTACGCACCTATCTTTAGTTGATTATCCCAGGAGCACATAAATTACAGCAGCAAAAAAGGTTTCAGCTTCTGACGATTGCTACAAAGTCAAGCGGCTCGTTTTGTGCCCTCCGACATTATTTGTCACGGTTAGTCGTAATTTATCACGCAATGAAATAAAAATATACGTATTACATTCGAGTTAACGTATTATAAGAAGGATGTTTAAAAAAAGGCGTAATGTGGCTCATCAGAAAGAACGTTAACTGCGTCTGAGACGAAAGAGGCACAATTATCATTAGCAAAAAGAAACGGGTTACATGATGGGATTAAGTCACTGTACAAATGGATTTGTTTGTAATGTTTCTTTTCAAAATCTGAATAATGGAGGGACCGAGATTAAGATTTGATGATATTTTGACAGGGCTGATATAATTCACTTTTGGAATACCGTTCACCGCGAACAAAATGAAACTAAAAATAAATTACTTTAACCATAACGTAGGGCGCTTTTGCACTACACGGAATTTTACTGTCCGGCAGTCCGGTTAGCATGATAAAGCTGATGATTGGCTTGGATTGGCTTGTGTTTTTGGCCGTCTTTCTTCGGATCGGTGCGCTTGATCAGTGCGTGATCACAGTGCGCGTAAATTCAATATCGCTAAACTGTCGCAGTCACCTTTATTTAAAAAAAATAATTAAAAACTGGACTGCTGGACTGTTAAATTCCATGTAGTGTACAAGCGCTCAAACAGTCACTGAAATCGCGGTCCGAAAAAAGTATTTCAGTGTTTTATTTTTTTAGTTGTATTAGTAGTAAATTATTCAAGAAAAAGTCGTTTGCATCTATAAATTAACTTTATCTAAGACGTCTCCGCTATTGTCAACATTATTGCTAATTTACGTTCGGTACATAATGACCTATCTGCATAGAAAACATGTGAGGATTAATGTCTTGATTAACATGACAATGGTACCAATAATGATCTACGACCGCTGTCCAAAATATAGCCTCGCCAATTAATACAACTTTTGTGTGGAAGGAATGTTTTAAAAATAAAATACATTAATCTTCTCTTCATATTGTCAGAGAGATTCTTAAATATTAGAATAACTAATAGACAAAAATGACTACCTACAATTTAATGGCGCATACAATAAGTGTGTTCTTACTCTTGCGCAAACAAAATGATTGAGTTGAATTATAAATCCTTCTTATATTTTATCTTTCTTTTATGACTTCTTAACTAACTTGTATTTTCTCTTTTGTTCCAGGTATGGAAAATTTCTTCATTTAACGCTAACAATGTAACGTAAGTTTTATTCGTTATTTATTAACAAAATGCACTAAATCAAAATTATTTATTTTCAATATATATTCGCTTGGTAAATACCACTTTTCCTAAAACTCTGTTGTTACACGTGTTTCGACGCATTTCCACACCATTTTTAAACACCTTATTTATTAAGTTTAAATAACTTTTTTCTTATTTATTGTAACTGCAGACTGTTGGTAAAATTCCATATTGAATTGTTGGGTAATACATCCGAAATAAAATTTTTATTTTGGATATATTACCCAACAATTCACTTTTTTCTCCTTGATATGTTCATCTGGTGATATTAAAATATGTTTCGTATATTTATTGATTTTTTGATATTTGATTTTAATGTAAGAATGATACAAAAAAGTAATCTCTTTTATCTCCGGTTTTCTTCTATGATGATTAAAATATTCATCGTTTTAAAAAGCTTTTGCCAATATTATCAATGTTTTACATTAACCGAAATCTTTTATGGCCGGATTTTCTTCTCAAAGCTTCTTCATTATGATTAGGGTAGAACAAAAGCCGATGGGGTTAACTTAAGTCACTTCGTTGATCTCCTTTTAAAACTTTATATCTTTATCATCCATCCTTTGAAAATTTTACATTATAATGCTCATTGTAGTGTTAATCATTAAAACTTTCGTTGATAAACCGAGGCAGTTGTTGGAAAAGATTCTCTTTGCCTTTTTCCACAAACATAATTTTATGACATAAAAATAACTTTCTTTTAATAAACAGCTCTAGCTTATAATCGTCTATAGATTTTGAAGCAAATAGCTCCTGTCGCAGCAAACTAAAAACATAACTAAACAGTTTCAAAACGAAAATTATTTTTAATTTTACAATGGTAGATAACAAAGAGAAAAAACTTCAAATACTTAAAAAAATTAAAGAATTTCTCTATGTATATATTTTTTTTTACAATATCTGCGTTTCAAATGATGTGTAGATTAAACCTCAATAGAATAAATAAATTGCTTTTGTGCCATTAATATACTATTTCTTTCATCCAGTATAGCGTCCTATTTGTTTATTTATTCATCTTTACTCTAAACCTTCAGGTGAAGTGTATTTAAAACACACGTAAACCTAAAATCTAAATCCGCAATAAAAATCTTTGTAATATTTTTGAATAACTACGATATTTCTATAAAGCTTTAATCAGGAAAAGGTCTCGTAATTTTATTTAATTAAAATTACTTGAATCTCGAAAGCTCACATTGAAAGTTTTGAACCCTGATTGTATTGTATTTTAAATGTAGGTACCTAAGTTTAAAAAAAAGTGAAACAGTATGTACGTAATTCGACAAATTTAATATTATGTACGTCGTAAAATCTCCTTAACATTTTATGTTTCTCTTCCCCAACACGTGTACGGATTTTATATTACAAGGAAGTTTGTGGTAAATTTTTAATATGATCCACAAATTGGCCGAATTTAGTCGGAATCCGCTACAAAGAAGACCGCATTTTAATGGCTTAACTTTACACGCGAACCTTCAAGACTACCCCCAACACACTTTCAATAGCCTAAGAATTTGCCGAAGGCTGTATTGCACAGCAATTATTAATAAAGGGAGTATCCTTGTTTTATATCATTCGCTGAATTGGAGTTTACTCGAATATTTAATATTGTTTGTTTATTTTTTAATGTAGTTTGTAGTTTCTAGAGCTAATATAAATATTATGCAATATATTGTTTAACATATTGTATTGCATCGCACGTCAGGCAGTATAACAATGCTACAACATAAGTTTAAAAAAACGATTTCACTAAGTGGACATTTGAAAATATACGTAAAATCGTTTGTTATTTCTGTGCTATTGCGCAGTATTGAAATATTTTTTCAACATTTGTCATTTGAAAATATGTCACTCAAACAATAATTTTAATTTTTCTATTATAATTTATCTGTAAAATTTACATCTTATAATACTTTAGCAAAGCAGCACCGCATCTGTATTGAGCCAAATGACTACATAGGTATTTTGAATATTAATGATCTGATTTGAATAATTTTACGATTTCATAAAATAATACTGTAATGAGAGATAATTACGTACGTGTACTGAATACTTATTACCGTTTTCACAGCAAAACTATCATTAACAGTATTGCTGGTAAAAGAGATATAACTATAACTACACATTGTTCCATGAACGTGCTAGATTTACGAACTTCTCTTACAAATTTATAAATTTTACAATCTGAATGTTTTTGACCTGTAACGTGTGTACCTACATATTTGTATTATTTATTATTCAATGGTAAAAGGAAGAATATTAATAAAAATACTTTATCACCCTTTCCAGTCGAAACGAATATAAATTCCGTATATACCAATAACGGAAAAAAATATATTTCTAAAGCTTTGGTGTCTTATCGCAAAATATTTTTATGCATATTTTGAGTACCAACGCCTATATTTTTATGGCGCCTAACCGAATAGGCGAAACACACATTGAAAGCACTCCGAAAAAACGGAGAAAATTTTGATGACGGAAACATGTTCATACGCAAATCGAAATAGATAAGAAGTACGGCATTTTTGTATGCACGTATCGTATTTAGCTTGGAGCGAAAAATATAAAAATATATATTACGCGGTTGCCGTTAAATCCAAACAGCTATCGCCAATAACAAGTCAAACGTTTAATCTGTACCATTTTTCTCCTTTTGCTAATTTTGTTTCCTCGAATAAATTTTTATCACGTCAGATACGCCATAAGTGAGATTGGACCGAAACTTTATTACCTCTGTGCGCGGCTCTACCTATTACGGTTTCCCCGGCGGTTGGCGATATCGAGTTGTGCGTATTCAGAAAGTGTCGTTTTATTTATTGGGCGATCTCCTTTATTTTCTGTTTTCCTGGCGCCTGTGTGCCGGATCTACCGCAGAAATTTAGATGAGAGGTAATGAAAATAATCTGGTATAAAATTGATTCAGACGACGGTTGCTTTGTATCTTTTGTTTACTTTATCTTTGTTTCCCGATGTATGTACATTTTCCTTTCCTTTTATTTTATTTTTTTAATGATTCTTCAACATTTTTATCTCATTCACGTACTCCGTTCAAAGTGGGCTATAAATAATTCAGAAACACACTCCTTTTTTGTGAAAACTTTTTACAACTTTTGCCGAAAAACAATACAGTAGTTTTGTTACAAGTAAATTCCAACCTAATATAACTTTTTTTTTCTAATGTATATTTGCAATAATTAGTTGGTAGATGGTTCATAAAATAAGTAATGCGTTTTAAAGCAAAAAAATGGGTAGTTCAAGTCTAACAAAACACATTTTCCCATCAATATAAATAACAATTTAAATGCTCGTTTGCTCAAAATATTAACTCACCTACACCTATTCATTGAAATTGACATAACGTTAAAACATATTTTTTTTAAAGATAGTTTTTTTTTTTTTTTTTATTCCTGCTATGGCAGCGCCATCTGTTGAACGTAATAGCAACACACGCAATAGTTAACATTGCTCATGGCGGACAGCGTGCTTCTTGACAGATGCTGTCCCTTTTATGTTTTTTTCATAGAATTTAATATTTTCATTACGTCGCAAATACTGGAAAATTAATCATTAGAAATGTGCGCTTTCTATTTTATTTATTTTTCCTTTAACTAGACTGAACCACAGCAACGCATAGCTGGGTACAGCTGCATTTTATACTTATAAATGAAAACATTAAATGTTATTTAAAATCAGATTTTAACGTTAAGAGGTGATATTTTTGGTGTTGAAATTTGGACGTTGATTAATTCTCTTTAAATAGTTCATTGCGAATAGTATCGTAATTTAAAATATTTTGATGGTTCCTAACGATGTGTAAATTACGTTTTAAAATCACGTTAGTGTATTCACTGAATATCTGTAGCGAATAATAAATTATTTTATCTGATGGTATTTATCATATTATATTGTTTTGCGAGCTGATTTTTCCCGTCTTCATTTTTATATCACGTGAAATATTTTTAATGGTCATAATTTACAGACGTTAAGTAGAAGCGAATGGACTATTAAAATTACTTCACACCTTCATGTTAAACGACCTTTATAATAATTACTACTTACATAATAATTAATACAATCAGCGGGAGCCTATGAATAAATATTTAAATTAAAAGCATTCATAGTATACCATAGTATAATATAAAGTTTATTATACGCACTCAGCATATCATACAATAAAATCTGCTTCTTTTATGTCAAATGTGTAAATAAATTAATCGAGTGTTCTCATACCGATATTGTATTTACTTTATTAAAGCATTCTTTTGATAAACAGTAAGCTTTTGCTGTTTTCTGTAATATAAATCACAGCTTAAAATCTGAAGTAAGTTTAGTAATTATTAATCTCTCCGCTAGCCTGGTGAATAGATTTTAGTATAATATTAGCTAACCCCGATATTTCAACGATACCTAAATACTTAAGTATGTGTTTTGATACATGATAAACTCCTAAATCAATGGCGTTGAAAGGTGTCCTTTATTATATTCTATTTTGGCATAAATTAACTAAGCATTTGAACTAAAAATGTTATAATTTATCAATTTGTGGCTTTTTTGATCGAGGAAATAAATAAATAGATGCTCGATCGCAGTGTCTGAAAATGGGAATTGATCGAGATGAATAACAAGATAGAATAAAAATAATATAACATTAAAAACCTTGCTTACTTTGGTCCCTTACACCTAGAAGCTGGTTAAAATCAATGAAACATAATGATTTTTTTACATATTTAAAAATTTAATTTTATGCACGTATATGTTAATTCATATTTTTTTCACAAAATTTGGATAAAACAAATCCAAATTCTTGTTAAAGAATCGTAAAAAAATATATCTTACATTTACTATACAAAAAATAATTGTTCATTCTTGTAAATTTCATCCTTGTTCAATTGTTAACAATTTGAAATATCTTTAATACTTTTATTTCCCTTTTTGTTCAACTGCCTTAAGAGGAAATTTAAATTTCTTCAGAAATGATCTTTTTTATGTTACTATTCTCAATATTATTAATATTTGAACCATTTACTTTGCGGTTATGCATTTTTACTTATTTATTTTTTTACAAAAATGTTAATAATATTAGTATATAACCACTCACACTCACATAACGGTGAGTGGTTATATACTAATATTATTAACATTTTTGTAAAAAAAATTAAAAAATATCTTTTTTATAGTTATTTCTTAAAATTTTTGAAGATGTACTTTTATATTGTGGTTACATTACATTGGGTTTCTGAATTGAGAGAAAGTTTCCCTCTTTAAGATGAATATGTGCTATAATTGAGCATGTACAAATGTATATACATGCACAAATTACATATGTGTGTATGGGTATGTAGTTTGGAATACGCCAGGCTTAGAGTGTTCGCTAAATCTGGATATTAAATTTTCCTCGAGATTAGATTAAGAAAGCATGTTCGGTTTGTTTTATCGGGTTAAACGAAGAACTTTGAAAGCGTTTACGCCGATATTCTCTTGAAGTTGAATTGTGTTATTTGATGTTTGAATCTCGAATAGCACATAGAACTTTGCTTTCATGATTGTTAATTGTAATCTCGTACTTCAAAATAATCGAGGAAATAATAGATCGTATAAGAATACAATTATTGCAATTTAATACAAATAAAAATACCCCGCTTGTCACATGTTGTATTTTTTTCTTTTTGCATGTCTTCAAACCCTTATCCACACTCGATGGTGCATAGGGCACTGCATCATATAAACGCAGTGCTATCTTGATAGTGTACATAAAAAGGAAAGGTGATCCTTTATGTACCAGTCCAGGGTAACATAGAATAAATATAAGAGTGAAAAAATCACTTATACTTATTTGACCCCCCTGGGAATCGAACCCGGGACCTCCAGGGACCATTACACTAAGAAGGCGAACATTTTTTTTGCATGTAGTAATTAAACATTTTTATTAAGCTTTTTTCCCCTTAATAATATTTAAAAAAATAAATATCATAAATTACGTGTATAAAATAATTAATGACACATCGAAATGGTTGCCAAATTTCATTGAGATGATATTTTTGCTTAGTTTTATTTTATTTTTATACCATCTTTATGAAAAAGATTCTTCTTACGTAGTGCATTATGAGAGAACGTAATATTTTATTCTTGTTTTTTCTCTGAAATATACTTGTCTCGTTAGTAAGTAGTAGCTACTAATATGGTGGAAAAATAACCCCCTCCTTTCACACTAATTGCGAAGGCTTTAGTCAAAGAAAGGTTCTTGATTTAGCTTTTTACAAGAGCCTCTCATGCTGTTTCTTTTTCCATGTAATTCCAAAAATATTTGATCAACGGAGAAAATAAGTGTCGTAATTACTAAAGCTCTAAGAATATATTTTTTTATTAATCAAAGACACACATACCCAGTTTATTTCCCTTTTTGGATTAACCACATTGTATTTTGTTTAAAGAAATTTTTTGACACACCAATTTCGGGACATTTATACAAAATAATGAAATTGTGAAAAAAATATGATCTAAAAATAATAAATAACTAAAATAATAAAAATGTACATCTTTGCTTGTTCAAATCCTTAATTTCCTAAAGCTATTCACCGATTACTTTTTTTTTTACTTCTGTACAGGTAAAAACTATATATTTTTTAAACGGTTTTTTACATTTAAACATAAAAATAAAACTCTTTAAAAGATTACTTATTTAGTTTATTATTGCAAACACGACTAGTTTCACGAACGTATTTCTCGAAACTAGTCGCATTTGCTTCAATAAACTCAATATGTACTCTGATAGAAGTGTTTAATTTTTATACTTAAATCATATTATTCCGAAAAATTATTGCCAATAATAAATAATAATCTTATATTCATATTATCAACCATCCGGTTTGGTTCCCTATGCACTATTTAGTGTATATGGGGGTAGTAAGAAGCAGAATAAAACGTATTAAATTTTATGGGGCATCCTAAAAAGGCTTTCCAGTAAGCTTTATTAAAGTATAAACGTTTCCTTTTTACATTCCTTCATTTGCTCTCACATCTCAAAGAATGTATTGAGATTTCCCGTTTTGTTTATTGTCAGGATATTTATTTTGGTAGGCTTTCGCGGATAAACTCCTTCGCTAGAAAGAAGAGCTATAAGGGGGAGCTTCGCGAATTCTTATTTTCACCGCCTAATGCCTCTCGTCTAAACATATACATTATGGAAAGCGCACAAATTGTTACTCCCTCTTCCCCGTAATGCTGTAATAAAATTCATATGCATAACTAAGTTAGCGCCTTTGTTTAGGGGTTTACTCGCGAGGGTAGGCGGATGGATAATTTAGCACCAAAATGAAAATATCCTTTTTGAATTTTGAAAAAAAAACTTATTATGACATTAACGTAACAATTAAAAAAACATATTTATACCATACATTTTGTGGTTAGTAATTTTTACAAAATCTTAGTATTCATATAGTACCCCTCACCGAGATTTTAGTCTACCGGTTTCGGGATGCACCCGTCTCCTTGTCAGGAAAATCACAACACCAGCATGCAAACAGTGCATGTAGTTGTAAACGTGTGAATAGAGCTATGATAGTGACGTGTAGTGTTGCTTTTATTTTGGTATAGTGATTGTCCTGACGAAGAGACGGGTACGTCTCGAAACCGGTAGATGAGTCCTTATATACTAACATTACTCACATTTAATAACACGTATTGGTTATGACACGTGTATAATATACCATACACTTATATAACTTATTGAACTTCAACCAAAAGTCAACTAGTATTAATGGCCAAGGTGTATACATTTAAAGCTCTTTTGATTAGTGGTCCGATAGTACAAACTCAACATAATTACCTGATACGAAATACGATAGAGAATTTGTAAGAATATTGTGACACGTGTTTCGATGCATTCCGCATCATTTTCAAACACCGTATACCAAGTAAATCTTAAATTACACCATTAACCAAGTAAAACTTTTGAAAATGGATAGATAATACCACAAGTTCACTGCTAAATTAATTTGAGGGGAAGTGGCAGAGAATCCACGTAAGGGATGAAATGATTGACATTTAGTGTTTCACGAAAAATAGTCATGTTTCAGACGAGGTTCTAAAAACCGGACTATAGAAGGCAGACGTAAAAAGTGTGGCTCTTAAGATGGTGGCAAATAAATTAAAGCATTTTCCATCACGTTTGTTTGTACCTTTGTGTGCCATATTTATGCCGCAATAAAACGAACGTAACCTGAAACTCTCGACCTCAAGTGACACTATCTCTGTTTTATTTAAGGGATATAAACATAACCCAAATATTTGTGGGTCAGGCCCCTACTATAAACCTAAAGCATTAGAAAAGAGCCGTAGGCTTTTTAGGCTTCTTTATTGCATCTCAGTCGGAAATTGGACTCTCAGGCTGTATGAACTGAGCTATTGGACTATCCCACAGTGAAATTGCTTGGTAGAGTCGAATTTTTAATTTTACTTCTC
The DNA here is from genome assembly GCF_059751285.1 of Brachycentrus maculatus. Taxonomy (NCBI): domain Eukaryota; kingdom Metazoa; phylum Arthropoda; class Insecta; order Trichoptera; family Brachycentridae; genus Brachycentrus; species Brachycentrus maculatus. The sequence continues at coordinate 872,253 of NW_028280878.1, read as the reverse complement.
TATTCCTCGTGCTTTCAAAGTTTACTTATAAAAAGTTATCTTTCACATTCCTATTAAAAAAGCTTATCGTCGGTTTAATACGTGAGCGTCTGATTCTATCTGAGCTTACTGTATAGGAGAGAGAGTATATTGTAATTCAATTGTTGGGTAATATATCCAAAATAAAACAAGGTTTGTTGGATTGAATTCCACTTTTTTTATGTATATGTTAATACGTGACGCATTTCGTCTTAGGATATTTTCTATTGGATAAATATTGCAATTCAACCATTTAACGGAATTTATTGGTTCAAAAAATATGTACACTTTTTTCATAACAAAAAAAATATTTTACCTGAGTATCTGCTTAAAATGATTACATTTTAGTAATTTAACTCTCTTCTGTAATACCAAATGGAGTTAGACCATTTAACGTTGTGAAATAGGGGGCCAGTGATGGAATTGTTTATGTGGTCGTTTAAAGTTTCATCACGGCTTATTTACTTCTGAATCACGGCAAAGCTTCTGTACACGCTTACATTTCTCAATAAATTGATACCTCACTAATACTCGGACATCACCAAATTGACATCGTGATATTCAAATTAAGGCGGCTTAGAATTGAAATGTCAACGTTGCTGAAGTAATGATTGGTCGTAAATTGGATCCATCCAGGATGGAATTATGGTTAGGCAGGTGGTATTCCCCGATCCCAAGGGTGATTAATTTATATTTAATCCACAGAGCGCGTCCGCCAGTGGACATTGTTCATTTTTGGGAGAATTAGGATTATAATATCTTGATTTATCATATATTTATAGCACGTCCCTCTTGAGGTCACGTTTCCACGGGTAAATGGTAAGTTTAAAGTCACGTCCGTTAGCGTACTTTAACGGGAAATAAAACATGCCATTTATTTAATGCTTTATATCTTTCTAGGTACTGTGAATAAAATATACTAATCTCCTAAGCGTACCGTTGACGCTTTATATAGATATAACGACCGGATTTTGCCATTATTAATTATTAAAAGTATTGAACTCACCATGTTTATTTTTTGAAATTTTAATTTATAATTCTTTTAAATTTCTTTTAAATAAAACAAAATAGTTGGTAAATATACAATACATTTTAATATATAACGTTTCTACCTCTCTAATAAAGTAGATACTTGTGTTTAGAGAGGGAACATGTAAACTAATATATACATATGACATGAATAATATATTATGCAAGTCACTTTTTTGTAAAATTAAGATAACTAATAACTATTTTTTTGACAGATAGTTAATTATTTTTTTGACATCTCATCATATAAACTTATATTTAAAAATATTAAAAAAATGCCATTGTGAAGTGAATAGCCTCCAAAAATATATTTGCGCATAGACATAACACGCCATTCAATATCAATAATTTAAAGTACTACCCTTTAATGAAATAATATAGATTAACATCATTGGGTTATATTTATTTAGTTCCATGTATAAAAAAAATAAATTACTAAATTCAGACGGACTTTTTATTACGAGAAATGGACATTTTTGGTATTCTATTACAATAAGTGGAAACAATTATATTAAACTTTTTACAGTGTACAAGATTAATAAAAAAAAACTGTATGTACAGTGAATGTATGTTAGGTTTGATATAAAGGAATTATGAGATTGTTTGGGGTTGAATTTTTTTTATTTGATCAACGTTATATCCCTAGATGTTTCAGCATAGCAGCAAAATAAGTCGGTTATATTATTATACCTACATACAATACAATCCTACTCATATGTACTATTGTACTTAGGTATCAACCGGACAGCCGGCATCATTAAGTCGGAAGATTTCTAGTAAAGCCGTGTGGAATAAACCACCAAATAAAAAAGTAAACAGTATCCCTCGATTCATTTCATTCTGCCATTATATAGTAATACCTTTTCGACTTGTTTGTCTGCTGGGGAGGTATTATGATAGCACCAAGATGAGCCATTACTGCCGACCGCGAGTCCGCCTCAGTAGCTAGGACGTGCCCTCGAAGCAATAACAATTCCGTCGTTCTTCTTGGTCTTGTTTCGTTGTCTAGATCTTCTTACATTTTCGGGGTTCATCTGTTTCACTTCGTTCAAAATACACATTTTAGAAATGAAAAATAAACAAAAATGGCTTTGAAACAAATGTTTTTATTCTTGTTTTTAGTTCTTGTACAACGAGTCACTTTTCATTTACACATTGACGATTGAGTTTAAACAAAAATAACACAATCGTAATCATATTATTTTT